>NC_053025.1:60810438-60890954 GCF_003073215.2 Triticum urartu | reverse complement strand
GTTGGTTTACTTGGTGGAAGATCATATGTTCAGATCCATTATGCATATTAATACCCCTCTGATTATGAACATGAATATGCTTTGTGAGTAGTTACGTTTGTTCCTGCGGACATGGGAGAAGTCTTGCTATTAGTAGTCATGTGAATTTGGAATTCGTTCAATATTTTGATGAGATGTATGTTGTCATCCCTCTAGTGGTTTCATGTGAACGTCGACTGCATGACACTTCACCATTGTTTGGGCCTAGAGGGAGGCATTGGGAAGTAATAAGTAGATGATGGGTTGCTAGAGTGATAGAAGCTTAAACCCTAGTTTATGCGTTGCTTCGTAAGGGGCTGATTTGGATCCATATGTTTCATGCTATGGTTAGGTTTACCTTAATACTTCTGTTGTAGTTGCGGATGCTTGCAATAGGAGTTAATCATAAGTGGGATGCTTGTCCAAGTAAGGACATCACCCGAGCACCGGTCCACCCACATATCAAATTATCAAAGTACCGAACGCGAATCATATGAACGTGATGAAAACTAGCTTGACGATAATTCCCATGTGTCCTCGGGAGCGCTTTACTTCATATAAGAGTTTGTCCAGGCTTGTCCTTTGCTACAAAAAGGATTGGGCCATCTTGCTGCACCTTATTTACTTTTATTACTTGCTACTCATTACTAATTACCTTATCACAAAACTATCTGTTACCGATAATTTCAGTGCTTGCAGAGAATACCTTGCTGAAAACCGCTTATCATTTCCTTCTGCTCCTCGTTGGGTTCGACACTCTTACTTATCGAAAGGACTACGATAGATCGCCTATACTTGTGGGTCATCAGAGGCAGAGACGGCGGGGAGGCGAGGTGTTGTTGGTGGTGGATCGGACCGGTTGAGAGCTGCAGCGCCGGTTGGGCAGGCACACAGATCGAGGGAGGTGGGTGGTGGCTGTGGGTGGCGAGAGCTGGTTGGGGAGGAACGGATCTGGGATGATCCCGAGAGAGAAGGGAGTTGGTCGGGTGGCTGCGGAGTCTGCGGGATGGATGGATTGGACAGGCTATCTAGGGTTTCATCTTTATATAGAGCACGAGGATTTTGGTTAGGGCCTAATCGGCCCCTTCGTTTAAAATCAAACGGTCGAGATAAATAGGCTAGGACAGCTCAAATAAGAAACCAGAGATATTTTAGGGATGTTTGGGGATGATCCGGACCCATCGGTAATGACTGCCCGGGTCGGGTCCGGAGGAGTTTCGGACACGGGCGAGGGGTCGATGCACTGAGCAAAGAGGGGTTAGGGGGTTTGACAAGAGGGAAATGAAAACCCGGTTGGACTCGAACCGGTCAACGAAGGCAAGGGGGGATGCGGCAACTACGAACGGATGCAAGCTTTATGAAAACGTGCAGATGCAATGCAGATGATAACATGATGAAACGCAACAAACAAATAAAACACATGGCTGACACGCAAAACAAGGAAGGCAATAAGGAAGGCATCTGGAGCGTCAGTCTCGGGGCGTCACAACACTCCTCCACTTACAAGAGATCTCGTCCCGAGATCTAAGGATGGCACCGGAGAGAAGCGAAAGAGCAAGAGGTAAGACAAAGTTGCTTCTTCGACAAACGAGTGAAACCAACGAACCTTGAGAGGTTAAACAAATTGAAAGAAGGAATCCAACAAAGAAGCAAGAAGCTGCAAACACTCTGATATAAAAGAGGAACAAGGAACATTGCGAGAACCTTGTAGGTTGAAGGATATGAAACAAGATCTTAACGGACCAAAAGAATATGAAAGCACACCGGTAGAAAAAAGAAACAAGGAACACCATGTGAACCTTGGAGTTTGCAAGGCTATGAATGACGAGCACAATGGACAAGAAGGAATTGAAACCACTCTGGTTGAAACGAGATAAACAAGGGACAAGGAAGAACAAATTCGACTCCGCTTAAATGGATAAGCAAGGAAAAGAACATGATCTTTACAAAATGAGGTGATGGGTGAAGAGAGCAACATCACAATGTCTCTAGAACAAATGTAAGAATGGAATCAATAGAACGGGGAAGAAAAATAACATGTTCTACCTCAAATGAATTTAAGAGGGCATCCTTAAAAGAAGGATTGAACAGAGTTGCTGAAACAAAATCCACAACGAAAAGGGATAAGCTTGTTGTGGGCTGATGACCCACAAGTATAGGGGATCTATCATAGTCCTTTTGATAAGTAAGAGTGTCTAACCCAACGAGGAGTAGAAGGAAATGATAAGCGGTTTCCAGCAAGGTATTCTCTGCAAGTACTAAAATAAGTGGTAACAGATAGTTTGGTGATAGGATAATTTGTAACGAGCAACAAGTAACAAAAGTAAATAAAGTGCAGCAAGGTGGCCCAATCCTTTTTATAGCAAAGGACAAGCATGGACAAACTCTTATATAGAGAAAAGCGCTCCCGAGGACACATGGGAATATCGTCAAGCTAGTTTTCATCACGTTCATATGATTCACGTTCGGTACTTTGATAATCTGATATGTGGGTGGACCGGTGCTTGCGTACTGTCCTTACTTGGACAAGCATCCCACTTATGATTAACCCCTATTGCAAGCATCCGCAACTACAACAAAAGTATTAAGGTAAACCTAACCATAGCATGAAACATATGGATCCAAATCAGCCCCTTACGAAGAAACGCATAAACTAGGGTTTAAGCTTCTGTCACTCTAGCAACCCATCATCTACTTATTACTTCCCAATACCTTCCTCTAGGCCCAAACAATGGTGAAGTGTCATGTAGTCGACGTTCACATGACACCATTAGAGGGATGACAACATACATCTCATCAAAATATTGAACGAAGACCTAATTCACATTACTACTAATAGCAAGACTTCTCCCATGTCCTCAGGAACAAACGTAACTACTCAGAAAGCATATTCATGTTCATAATCAGAGGGGTATTAATATGCATATAGCAACTCACAGGTACCAATCCCGGACTTGGAGACAAGAATTGGATACAAGAGATGAACTAGGGTTTTGAGAGGAGATGGTGCTGGTGAAGATGTGATGGAGATTGCCCTCTCCCGTTGAGAGGAGCATTGGTGATGACGATGGCGATGATTTCCCCCTCCCGGAGGGAAGTTTCCCTGACAGAACAGCTCCGCTAGAGCCCTAGATTGGTTCCGAGAAGGTTCTGCCTCGTGGCAGCGGAGTTTCATCCGAGAAGATGGCTTATGATTTTTTCCTCATCGAAAGACCTCATATAGCAGAAGATGGTCATCGGAGGGCCACCAGGGGGCCCACCTGGTGAACTTCTTGCGCTCAATATTTATTATATATTCGGAAAACGTCTTCCGTGAAGTTTCAGGACTTTTGGAGCTGTGCAGAATAGGTCTCTAATATTTTCTCCTTTTCCAGCCCAGAATCCCAGCTGCCGACATTCTCCCTCTTTATGTAAACCTTGTAAAATAAGAGAGAATAGGCGTAAGTATTGTGACATAATGTGTAATAACAACCCATAATGCAATAAATATCGATATAAAAGCATGATGCAAAATGGACGTATCAACTCCCCCAAGCTTAGACCTCGCTTGTCCTCAAGCAAAAGCCGAAATCGAAAAATATGTCCACATGTTTAGAGATAGAGGTGTCGATAAAAATAAAATACGGACATGAGGGCATCATGATCATTCTTAGAACAACAACTTATATAATTCTTGTCATATAATTTCTTATGCTAGAGTAATAATTTCAATCACAATTTCAAGTATGAATCATAAACTTCATTGACAACTAACAAACTATAATCTCAATCATTGGAGCAATTGCAATTTATCATAACATAGAAAAGAGTCAATATATAAGAGCCTTTCAGCAAGTCCACATACTCAACTATCATATTATTTCGCAATTGCTGACACTCACGCAATACTTATGGGTATGGAGTTTTAATCAGACACAGAGAAAGATAGGGGCTTATAGTTTTGCCTCCCAATGTTTTACCTCAAGGGTAATGTCAACAATAATAGTTCATGAAAACTCACATCTAATTAGCCATATATACCATGATCTTTCCAACATATTGTGCTTGCCAAAGGATAAAATGTAAAAAGGAAGGGTGAAGATCACCATGACTCTTATGCAATGTAGGAGATAAAAGTAAAAGATAGGCCCTTCGCAGAGGGAAGCAGAGGTTGTCATGCGCTTTTATGGTTGGATGCACAAAATCTTAGTGCGAAAGAACATCACTTTATATTGCCACTTGTGATATGGACCTTTATTATGCAGTCTGTCGCTTTTATTTCTTCCATATCACACGATCGTATAAAGTTTATTTTCTCCCACACTAATAAGTCATATATATTTAGAGAGCAATTTTTATTGCTTTGCACCGATGACTACTTGGAGGATCTTATTCGATCCATAGGTAGGTATGGTGAACTCTCATGGCAAACTGGTTTAAGGGTATTTGGAAGCACAAGTAGTATCTCTACTTGGTGCTATGAATTTGGCTAGCATGAGAGGGAAAGGCAAGCTCAACCATGTTGGATGATCCATGACCATATGATTTATCTCAGATGTAAGAAAACATAACCCATTACATTGTCTTCCTTGTCCAACGTCAACTCTTTAGCATGTCATATTTTAAAGAGTGCTCACAATCATAAAAGATGTCCAAGATAGTATATCTATATGTGAAGACCTCTCTTTCTTTATTACTTCCTATTAATTGCAACGATGACCAAAACTATGTTTGTCAACTCTCAACAACTTTTATTCATCATATTTTTCTATGTGAGCTCATTACTCTCCATGAGATCCATATGATCTCTTTGTTTCTTTTTATTTCTTTCTCTTTTCTTTTATTCACTTAAGATCATGGCAAAATAATCAAGCCCTTGACTCAACACTAATCTTTATTATATAGCTCACGGACTCGATTACATAGAGGGATCATAAAGCAAAACTCACAACTAGATCATACTAAAAACTTTTATTCTACTAAGCCAAGATATTACCAAAAGGATCGAACTAAGAAAAACGGTAAAGATAAAAGTGATGGTGATATGATACCGGGGCACTCCCCCAAGCTTGGCAGTTGCCATGGGGAGTGCCCATACCCATGTGATTATGTCTCTCTTTTCGGGGGCGGTGATGTGATGTTCTTGGCGATGATGCCCCTCAGGATAAGATTCTCCTCCTCGAGCTTATTGACTTGCTGCTTGAGGTCCATTATTTCCTTTCGGAGTTTTCCTGTAACAGCCAAAGCTCCCTGCACCCAAGGGTGCTGCATAGCTGCGGGAGAACCAGTGACACTCTTTTTCATATTCTCATAAGAAAGAAATCTAACATTGGAAGGGATAACCGAGTTTGGAATAGCCGAGCTCTGCAGTTCTCCCATTGTGAATCCAGCTCGGAAGCGGGAGATGACTTCTTGATCCTCTTCCATGGCATCTATCCTCTTCAATTCGGCCTCCATCTCTTCCTCTGTTGCTGGCCCAAAGAGGTCAACATTGTTGTTTGTCATTGATCTCGGTGCCTGATGAGACACCCGGCTCTCCCCGACTGACTCTTGCAAAGACATTTTGCTTTAATCTGCAGCAGCAACAACTCGAAACACAAACAGAGGATAATTGCGTGATTCGGGAGTCAAAAACCCTGGGAGATTATATAATGAATTTTTACCGACCAAAATACGTGTCGTGTAAGAAAACGAAGTCCGGAACACGAGGTGACCACGAGGTAGGGGGCGCCCTCCACCCTCGTGGAGCCCTCATGTCCTTCTCGGACTGCTACTTATTTTTCTATTTTTTCTAAATATTCCAAAATGGAGAAATATTGCCTTAAAACTGTTTTGGAGTCGGTTTACTTACCGTGCCACATACCTATTCCTTTTCGGAGTCTGAAACGTTCCGGAAAGTGTCCCTTATGTATTCCTCCGGGGTTACGGTTTCAATAACATTGGTTTCAACATTTATAGGATTACCTGAGATATAATGTTTGATTCTTTGACCGTTCACCACCTTTGGATTTGTACCTTCGAAGTTGTTGATTTTTATGGCACCAGAATGATAGATCTCCTCGATAACGTAAGGACCTTCCCATTTAGAGAGAAGTTTTCCTGCAAAAAATCTTAAACGAGAGTTGTATAGAAATACATAATCTCCTAAATTAAACTCACACTTTTGTATTCTTTTGTCATGCCATCTTTTAACTTTTTCTTTAAACAACTTGGCATTTTCGTAGGCTTGGGTTCTCCATTCATTGAGTAAGCTAATATCAAATAACCTCTTCTCACCGGCAAGTTTGAAATCATAATTGAGTTCTTTAATAGCCCAATATGCCTTATGCTCTAGTTCGAGAGGTAAGTGACATGCTTTTCCATAAACCATTTTATACGGAGACATACCCATAGGATTTTTATATGCAGTTCTATAGGCCCATAATGCATCATCAAGTTTCTTGGACCAATTCTTTCTAGATCTATTAACAGTCTTTTGCAAAATTAATTTGAGTTCTGTATTACTCAATTCTACTTGACCACTAGACTGAGGGTGATAAGGAGATGCAATTCTATGATTAACGTCATACTTAGCAAGCATTTTACGGAAAGCACCATGAATAAAATGTGAACCACCATCAGTCATTAAATATCTAGGGACTCCAAATCTTGGAAAATAACTTCTTTAAGCATTTTAATAGAAGTGTTATGATCAACACTACTAGTTGGAATAGCTTCTACCCACTTAGTAACGTAATCGACAGCAAATAAAATATGTGTATAACCATTAGAGGCATGAAAAGGTCCCCTATAGTCGAAGCCCCAAACATTAAATGGTTCAATTACGAGTGAATAGTTCATAGGCATTTCTTGACGTCTACTAATATTACCAATTCTTTGACATTCATCAGAAGATAAGACAAACTTACGGGCATCCTTGAAGAGAGTAGGCCAATAAAAACCAGATTGCAATACCTTATGTGCAGTTCTATCTCCAGCATGGTGTCCTCCATAAGCTTTGGAGTGACACTTGCGTAGGATCTGTTCCTGTTCATGCTCAGGTATACAATGTCTAATAACTCCATCTACTCCTTCTTTATAAAGATGTGGGACATCCCAAAAGTAATGCCTCAAATCATAGAAGAACCTTTTCTTTTGTTGATATGTGAAACTAGGTGGTATGAATTTAGCAACAATATAATTAGCATAATCAGCATACCATGGAGCAGTATCAGAAGCATTTATGACATTTAATTGCTCATCAGGAAAGCTATCATCAATAGGTAGTGGGTCATCAATCACATTTTCTAACCTAGACAAGTTATCTGCAATGGGGTTCTCAGCTCCCTTTCTATCAACAATATGTAAATCAAATTCTTGTAGCAAGAGAACCCATCTAGTAAGTCTAGGTTTAGCATCTTTCTTTTCCATAAGATATTTAATAGCAGCATGATCAGTGTGAATAGTTACTTTAGAATCAACAATATAAGGTCTGAACTTATCACAAGCAAATACAACTGCTAAGAATTATTTTTCAGTAGTAGCATAATTTATTTGAGCATTGTCTAGGGTTTTACTAGCATATTGAATAACATTTAATTTCTCATCAACTCTTTGCCCTAGAACAACACCTACAGCATAATCACTAGCATCACACATAATTTCAAAGGGTAAATTCCAATCAAGTGGCTGAACAATAGGTGCGGAGATCAATGCTTTCTTAAGTATTTCAAATGCTTCTACACAATCATCATCAAAGACAAATGGTATATCTTTTTGTAATAAATTAGTCAGAGGCTGAGAGATTTTTGAGAAGTCCTTAATGAACCTCCTATAAAATCCGGCGTGACCAAGAAACTTCTTATACCTTTAATGTCCTTGGGGCATGGCATCTTTTCAATAGCATCAACCTTGGCTTTATCAACTTCAATACCTCTTTCAGAAACTTTATGCCCCAAGACAATACCTTCATTAACCATAAAGTGGCACTTTTCCCAATTCAAGACAAGATTAGTTTCTTCACATCTCTACAAAACTCGATCAAGATTGCTCAAGCAATCATCAAAAGAAGATCCATAGACGGAAAAGTCGTCCATTAAAACCTCACAAATCTTTTCGCAAAAGTCAGAGAATATAGCCATCATGCATCTTTGAAAGGTAGCAGGTGCATTACATAAACCAAAAGGCATACGTCTATAAGCAAAAGTACCAAAAGGGCATGTAGAAGTAGTCTTTGATTGATCTTTAGCCGACACAGGTATTTGAGAGAAACCAGAATAACCATCTAGAAAGCAGTAATGTGTATGTTTGCATAATCTTTCTAGCATTTGATCGATAAAAGGTAAGGGGTAATGATCTTTCTTAGTAGCCTTATTTAATTTGCGGAAATCAATTACCATCCTATAACCTGTAATAATTCTTTGAGGAATCAATTCATCTTTATCATTAGGAACAACAGTAATACCTCCCTTCTTAGGGACACAACGGACAGGACTTACCCACTGACTATCAGCAACGGGATAGATTATACCTGCCACAAGGAGCTTTATTATTTCATTTCTTACCACTTCTTTCATTTTAGGATTCAGTCGTCGTTGATGATCACAAACTGGTTTAGCATCTTTTTCCAAATTTATTTTATGTTGACATAGAGTGGGACTAATGCCCTTAAGATCATCAAGAGTATACCCAATAGCAACACGGTGCTTCTTCAGAGTTTTAAATAATCTCTCTTCCTCATGCTCTGGTAGGTTAGCACTAATAATAACAGGATATATCTTTTTCTCATCAAGACAAGCATATTTAAGAGTATCAGGCAACAGTTTAAGCTCAAACACAGGATCACCCTTGGGTGGAGGAGGATCCCCTAGGATTTCAACAGGTAAATTGTTTTTCAGAATAGGTTCCTGTTTAAAGAATACTTCATCTATTTCCCTTCTTTCATTCATAAACATATCATTCTCATGGTCTAGCAAATAATGTTCTAAAGGATCACTAGGAGGTACGGCAATAGAAGCAGGACCAATAATTTCATCCTTACTAGGTAATTCTTCTTCACGGTGTTGTCTACTAAATTTAGAGAAATTAAATTCATGAGACATATCATCTAAACCGATAGTAACAACATCCTTTTTGCAATCTATCTTAGCATTAACAGTGTTTAAGAAGGGTCTACCAAATATAATGGGACAAAATCTATCTTGTAGGGGACCAAGAACAAGAAAATCAGCAGGATATTTAGTTTTCCCACACACGACTTCAACATCTCTAACAATTCCCATTGGTGAAATAGTATCTCTATTGGCAAGTTTAATTGTGATATCAATATCTTCTATTGCATGCACTTTCTTATTAGTAGATCTTTCAGTGTGCCATTGAGAATAATTAACCATAATATTATCTAGGAGTTTAGTAGCTTCTCCTAAAGTGATTTCCATAAAAGTGCCTCCCGCGGCCGAATCTAAAAGATTTCTAGAAGCAAAATTCAATCCGGCATAAAAATTTTGTATAATCATCCACAAATTCAAACCATGTGTTGGGCAATTACGTATCATTAATTTCATCCTCTCCCAAGCTTGTGCAACATGTTCATGATCAAGTTGCTTAAAATTCATAATATCGTTTCTAAGAGAGATGATCTTAGCGGGAGGAAAATACTTAGAGATAAAAGCATCTTTGCACTTATTCCAAGAATCAATACTATTTTTAGGCAAAGACGAAAACCAAGATTTAGCACGATCTCTAAGCGAAAAAGGAAATAGCTTCAATTTAACAATATCATTGTCCACATCTTTATTCTTTTGCATATCACATAAATCAATGAAGCTATTTAGATGGGTAGCGGCATCTTCACTAGGAAGGCCGGAAAACGGATCTTTCATGAAAAGATTCAGCAAGGCAGCATTAAGTTCACAAGATTCAGCATCGGTAAGAGGAGCAATCAAAGTGCTAACAAAATCATTGTTGTTGGTATTGGTAAAGTCACACAATTTAGTGTTATCTTGAGCCATTGTGACAAGCAAGCACTCGAACACACAAGCAAACGAGGAACGGGCAAAAAAGAGGCAAATAGAGAAAGAGAGGGCAAATAAAACGGCAAGGGTGAAGTGGGGGAGAGGAAAATGACAGGCAAATGGAAAATAATGTAATGCGGGAGATAAGGGTTTGTGATGGGTACTTGGTATGTTGACTTTTGCGTAGACCTCCCCGGCAACGGCGCCAGAAATCCTTCTTGCTACCTCTTGAGCACTGCGTTGGTTTTCCCTTGAAGAGGAAAAGGTGATGCAGCAAAGTAGCGTAAGTATTTCCCTCAGTTTTTGAGAATCAAGGTATCGATCCAGTAGGAGGCTACGCGCGAGTCCCTCGCACCTACACAAAACAAATAAATCCTCGCAACCAACGCGATAAGGGGTTGTCAATCCCTACACGGACACTTACGAGAGTGAGATCTGATATATATGATAAGATAATATTTTTGGTATTTTTATGATAAAGATGCAAAGTAAAATAAAAGGCAATGAAAATAACTAAGTATTGGAAGATTAATATGATAGAAGATAGACCCGGGGGCCATAGGTTTCACTAGTGGCTTCTCTCGAGAGCATAAGTATTTTACGATGGGTGAACAAATTACTGTTGAGCAATTGACAGAATTGAGCATAGTTATGAGAATATCTAGGTATGATCATGTATATAGGCATCACGTCCGAGACAAGTAGACCAACTCCTTCTTGCATCTACTACTATTACTCCACACATCGACTGCTATCCAGCATGCATCTAGAGTATTAAGTTCATAAGAACAAACTAACGCCTTAAGCAAGATGACATGATGTAGAGGGATAAATTCATGCAATATGATAAAAAAAAACCATCTTGTTATCCTCGATGGCAACAATACAATACATACCTTGCTGCCCCTACTGTCACTGGGAAAGGACACCGCAAGATTGAACCCAAAGCTAAGCACTTATCCAATTACAAGAAAGATCAATCTAGTAGGCCAAACCAAACTGATAATTCGAAGAGACTTGCAAAGATAACCAATCATACATAAAAGAATTCAGAGAAGATTCAAATATTGTTCATAGATAAACTTGATCATAAACCCACAATTCATCGGTCTCAACAAACACACCGCAAAAGAAGATTAAATCGAATATATCTCCACAAGAGAGGGGGAGAACTTTGTATTGGGATCCAAAAAGAGAGAAGAAGCCATCTAGCTAATAACTATGGACCCGAAGGTCTGAGGTAAACTACTCACACTTCATCGGAGAGGCTATGGTGTTGATGTAGAGGCCCTCCGTGATCGATGCCCCCTCCGGCGGAGCTCCGAAATAGGCCCCAAGATGGGATCTCGTGTATACAGAAATTTATGGCGGTGGAATTAGGGTTTTGGCTCTGTATCTGATCGTTTGGGGGTACATAGGTATATATAGAAGGAGTACATCGGTGGAGCAACAGGGGGCCCACGAGGGTGGAGGGCGTGCCTGGGGGGGTAGGCGCGCCCCTACCTCGTGGCTTCCCTGTTGATTGCTTGACGTAGGGTCCAAGTCTCCTGGATCTTGTTCGTTCCGAAAATCACGTTCCCGAAGGTTTCATTCCGTTTGGACTCCGTTTGATATTCTTTTTCTGCAAAACTCTGAATAGGCAAAAAAACAGCAATTCTGGGCTGGGCCTTCGGTTAATAGGTTAGTCCCAAAAATAATATAAAAGTGAATAATAAAGCCCAATAATGTCCAAAACAAACGATAATATAGCATGAGCAATCAAAAATTATAGATACGTTGGAGACGTATCAGGGACACGTTGGGCCGGCTGTGTCTTGGTCGACGACTTGACAAGATCGAGCGAGGAGTCAGTTAACGACGAAGCGGGACTTGGTGCTGGCCTCGTCCTCGCGTACTCGCACGACAGAAGCAGGGGACGACGCTTGTGCTGGCTTGTGCGGGACTTGGCAAGTCGGCGGTGGCTGGGAGTAGAGCTCCAGCGAGCGGGGCGAAGGGGCGGCGAGGTCTTGGCCATCCAGATCTGGCCGGGAACGGGCTTGGACGACGCCGGTGCAGGGACGATGCGGGGAAGGACTTGGTGCGGGGGAGCTCGGGCACTGGGAGGCCGGCGAGGTGGTTGACCGGGCGAGGAGGCGAGCGCGGGGGCGCTGCTGCAGGGTGCTCGTCTCTCGTGTGGCTCGGGTGTGAGGGGGTCAGGAGATATTGGAGGCAAGGGCGCGGGAACTTCGGCAAGGCAGGGCTTGGAGGCGGCTTGGCGCCGGAGATGATGATTGGGAGGCGTGGAAGAGGAGGTCATGGGGTCGAGGACGACGGATCCATCTATTCCCATGTCGGATCCAGCGCGAACCAGCGGTTGCTGGTGCTTGAAGCCCCCTGGGCGCCATGGCGGGCTCCCTGGGAGGTCTCTGCAAGGTCAGGAACGAGATGAGGAATGAAGGAAAAAGAGAAGAATGGAAGGGAGGCGGCGCGGCGCTGTTCCTGGTGGTGGTGCTCGTCTCCGGCGAGCTGGCAGGAGTACGGGACGACGGCGGGGCCGAGCATAGGAAGCTCCTCTTCCCTGGATCAAGAGAAGTCAGGGGCTTCAGGAGAACGGGGAGGATCTCCTCTCCTTGGATCGTGCGCGCGAGGCAGAAACGACGGGGAGGCGAGGTGTTGGTGGTGGTGGATCGTGCCGGTTGAGAGCTGCAGCGCCGGTTGGGCAGGCACACAGATCGAGGGAGGTGGGTGGCCGCTATGGGTGGCGAGAGCTGGTTGGGGAGGGACAGATCTGGGAGGATCCCGAGAGAGAAGGGAGTTGGTCCGGTGGTGGTGGAGTCTGCGGGATGGATGGATTGGACAAGCTAGCTAGGGTTTCATCTTTATATAGAGCACGAGGATTTTGGTTAGAGCCTAATCGGACCCTTCGTTTAAAATCGAACGGTCGAGATAAATAGGCTAGGACAGCTCATATAAGAAACCGGAGATATTTTAGGGATGTTTGGGGATGATCCGGACCCATCTGTAGTGACTGCCCGGGTCGGGTCCAGAGGAGTTTCGGACGCGGGCAAGGGGTCGATGCACTGAGCAAAGAGGGGTTAGGGGGTTTGACAAGAGGGAAATGAAAACCCGGTTGGACTCGGACCGGTCAACGAAGGCAAGGGGGGACGCGACAACTACGAACGGATGCAAGCTTTATGAAAACATGCAGATGCAATGCAGATGATGACATGATGAAATGCAACAAACAAATAAAACACACGGCTGACACGCAAAACAAGGAAGGCAATTGGTAAGGCATCTGGAGCGTCGGTCTCGGGGCGTCACACCAATGCTTAGGTGGACACGCATCACTGAATTATATACATGCATCAGACTATGTGAACTTGAACTATTACCAAGAACCTTTTTCATGTTTGATTGAACTATTTCCAGGAGCATTTTTCACAATATTCCTTTTTCCTTTCTTTTATGATGTACATGTGCAGCTTTTTCTTTATTTTTATTTTCTAACTTGATCCTTTTCCCTTTTTGTTATTCTTTCTTTTTGCTGAGAAAATACCAAACAAAGTCCATGAGATGCTCAACATTGGAGATGGAGGTTTCATCGGTGTTCGTTTGGGTGAAGGAGGGGTCTTAAGGATTGCTTTCAAGACTGACAATGATGGCCGCTTGGTCTACAGTGAGGAGTGGGGATACTTCACAACAGCATGCAACCTACAAGTTGGCAGTGACGCGTTGTTCACATTTCAGACGAACAATTCAGCGAGTTGGATGTTATCTGTGTAGTTGACATTCTCACCTTATGAGTTTTCAAGTAAAAACTTCCAAGTATTAGAACTTCTGTCGTATTTTTGCTCGCTTTGCGTGCCATGCTTTAATGTAGTTATATGAAGTTTGAGACTGTTTTTAAGTTGTTTTATGCACACTCTATGTGTTGGTTGGTATAGCTACCCCTACTATAATCCTTTTGCGGGCTCTATTTAATGTTAACTTAGGTCTTTCCATGTGTCTTTTTTGTAGCTACTTTTCGTATGCAATGCAATCAATGGTTTCTGCACTATTTTTGTATAATCTGTTTTAGGACGAGAGTCAAGATGTTGCTGCAACTCTTGATTTTTTGAGATCTAGTTAAAATAAAGTTTGAACTACTGTAATGTGAATACTTTATTTTGGACTTGTCATTTTTAAAGTAAAAACTATTGTTGGATTTGAAAAAAAATTCAGCTAATTGAAACTCGATATGCAGCTATTTTTTGAGTGTATGAAACTTTAAAAAAATGGCTACAGGTGTATTCGGCTACGGTTATATGGTCGGCTCACGTATCAATGACCGTGGATTGGTTCAATTACACAGCCTCTGACTCAACAACTATGGTGTTTGTGTAGTTTTTAATGACACCAATCACACAGACACCCCTAGTTTTTTAAAATCAACTCGCAACTTGGCCCTCAGTCACTTGTAATCAGACCCTCCACATGCAACTAGGCCCCTATGTCTATGTAGTTGCAAGTCCACCCCCAAGTCGCAACTCGGGGGATGTAGTTCATAATCGCTCGAGTTAACTCAACCATGCACTCGCAACATGTCAAAACTAGACTATTGCTTTGAATCACATAAAAAGTCCAAATGTCCATGCTTTAAAGAAATGAATATGATATGACTTGATGAACAACACTCCACATCAAAAATTTTGTTTTTATCACTTACCTACTCGAGCATGACTAGGTGTTAAGCTTGGGGATGCTGATACGTCTCCAATGTATAATAATTTTTTGATTGTTCCATGTTGTTTTATTATCAATCTTGGATGTTTTATAATCATTTTATAGTCATTTATTTCATTTTTCATACTAACCTATTAACATAGTGCCTAGTGCTAGTTCCTGTTTTTTCCATGTTTTTTACATCGCAGGAAATCAATATCAAACGGAGTCCAAATGGAACGAAACTTTACGATGATTTTTTATGGGCCAGAAGAAAGGCAACGGGCCCTGGTTGCACCTAGGGGTGCCCCGAGGGGGCACAACCCACCAGGGCGCGCCAGGAGGCCCAGACGCGCCCTGGTGGGTTGTGCCCACCTCGGGTGCCCCCCGGACCGCCTCTTTGCTCTATAAATACCACAATATTCCAGAAACCCTAGAACAAGCGTCGAAATATTCACCCAACCGCTGCAGAGTCCAGAAACACCAGATCCAATCTAGAAACCATCACGGAGGGGTTCACCACTTCCATTGACGCCTCTCCGATGATGCCTGAGTAGTTCTTTGTAGACCTTCGGGTCCGTAGTTAGTAGCTAGATGGCTTCCTCTCTCTCTCGCTGGATTCTCAATACAATGGTCTCTTGGAGATCCATATGATGTAACTCTTTTGCGGTGTGTTTGTTGGGATCGATGAACTTTGAGTTTATGATCAGATCTATGTTTTTATATCCATGAACGTTATTTGCATTTCTTTGATATTTTATATGCATGATCTCTTATAGCCTCGTATTTCTTCTCCGATATTTGGGTTTTGTTTGGCCAACTTGATCTATTTATCTTGTAATGGGAAGAGGTGCCCGGTAGGGGTTCGATCTTACGGTGCTTGATCCTAGTGACAGAAGGGGAACCGACACGTATGTATCGTTGCTACTAAGGATAAAAAGATGAGATCTATATCTACCGCCATATAGATAAACGGATCTTGTCTACATCATGTTATCGTTCTTATTGCATTACTCTGTTTTCCCCTGAACTTAATACACTTGATGCATGCTGGATAGCGGTCGATGTGTGGAGTAATAGTAGTAGATGCAGGCAGGAGTCGGTCTACTAATCTTGGACGTGATTCCTATCTAATGATCATTGCCTGGATATCGTCATAAGTATTTGAAGTTCTATCAATTGCCCAACAGTAATTTGTTTACCCACCATTTGCTATTTTCTCGAGAGAAGCCACTAGTGAAACCTACGACCCCAGGTCTTTTTTCTCATATATTTGCCTCGCGATCTACTTTTCCTTTGCATTTTTATTCAGATCTATTAAACCAAAAAATACAAAATACTTGTTGCACTTTATTTTATTTGCGATCTATTTATCCAATCTATTACAACCTTTTTACCGTCACACGCCATTTCTGGCGCCGTTACCCGAAAGGGATTGACAATCCCTTTAACTCGTCGGGTTGCGAGGTGTTGTTATTTGTGTGCAGGTGCTGTTTACGTTGTGTTGCTTGGTTCTCCTACTGGTTCGGTACCATGGTTTCATAACTGAGGGAAATACTCTACCGTCACTATGCTACATCATCCCTCCCTCTCTGGGGAAATACTAACGTAGTTCTAGCTGCCATCATGTACTCTTTAATTCATTTTAAGGTAAATCATGCATTCTACTTACTCAAAAGGTCCAGGGATCTCAACAGATACAAAGTGAAGAATACAGTCTAGGGATCCGAGGTAACATCAGACTATGTACTTCCTATATCTATATCTATATTGAAGTGATCGAGCATTGATGGAATTTAATTTTGGTTTTCAGCAGTGCTTATTATCATGTCGACTATGCGTTCGATAAAATAGAGAAAAAATGAAAAAAGAACTATCAAGAGGATCTGTCGGCCCCATCAAAGGTAATATGTATAAATTATTTGATAAGAATGTCGCTTCTGCCGCATTTTGGGGCGTTTAGGCAATCATATATATTCCTATAATGTTTATGTCAAGGGGGCCCCATGTTTTGGTTTCGCCCCGGGCCCCTGTTGCAAGTCCACTCCCGACTCGTAACTCGAGGGATGTAGTCTTTGTAATCGCCCTAGTTGCAAGTCCACCTCTCGACTTGCAATTAGGGGTTATTTTTTTTGTTTCTTTGTTTCATGGTAGTTGCATTTACCGCTCGACCTACAACTAGGGGTTTTTGTCGACCCAATTGCAAGTCCAGCCTTGACTCGTAACTCGAGGGGATGTAGTTTGTATTCACCGCAGTTGCAAGTCCACCCAACAACTCACACCTCGAGAGATGTAGTTTGTAATCGCCCCGGTTGCAAGTCAACCATGTACTCACAACTTGGGGATGTAGTTTTGTAGTCGCCCTAGTTGCAAGTGCACCTTCGACTCGTAACTCGGGGGGGGGGGGGGGGGGGGGGGGTGTTGTTTTTGTTTTTCACCCCCAGTTGCAAGTCCACACCCGGCTCGAATGCACAAATAAGAGCACAATCGAATGTTTTTTTAAGTCGCACCCACAAATTTTGGTCCGAGGAACTTGGTCACACATCCATTCAAAGCAAAGATTTTTCTTTATATGAGTTTTGATTTCTTTTTTAGGTGAACTTTGCATGAACAAAAGAAGCTCATCCACACAATTACTCCCACTGAACAAGAAGCACAAAAAGAGATCACATCTCCCGCACACTCTGCCATATAAATTGAGGAACTCACCAACACAGTCTGTTCAAGCTTATCTTAGTAGATCCGAGACGAAGTAGGAGTCATCCATCTCTTTTTTGTCTTCGTAAGTTTTCATCCATTTCTTAAAAATGCAATATCAGGAAGAGTAGGGAGTATATGTATAAATTCAGTCATGTGTTTGGGTGGTCAGAACAACATCAAAACAATTGCATTTTTAGTTTTTTTGTGATGGTCAGAACAAGGTCAGAACTAATATACCACATAGGAGTATGTTGTATTTTTTGTCAGGCATGCATTGTGGTGCTGAGAAACAAGGGGCATAATAATTACATTTTTAAGTTGTTTGTTTTTGTAAGTTTTAAAATGCACAAATAGGAGCACAATCGAATGGTTTTTTATAAGTCGCACCCGCAAATTTTGGTCCAGGGAACTTGGTCACACATCCATGCAAAGCAAATCTTTTGTTGTATGATTTTTGAATTCTTTTTTTGGGTGCACTTTGCATACACAAAAGAAGCTGATCTACACAATTACTCCCATTGAACGAGAACCACAAAAAGAGACCACATCTCCCGCACACTCTGCCCTATAAATTGAGCAATCCACCAACAGAATATGTCCAAGTTTATCTTAGTAGATCGGAGATGAAGGAGGAGGCACCATCTTTTGTCTCTTTGTATGTTTGTTCATGCCATTTCTCTTATATCTCCTCATATTAGTATGATCATGCCATTTTTTAATGTCACTTCGTGTTGTTTTTATTTACTAATCATGTTTTTTATTTGCAGTTGTGTTGCAAGTTTCAAAAACATCCGTAGAAGAATGGCCAATGAATGCTTGGTTTGTAACCAGCCAAAGGGATTCTGCCATAGATCTGTCAGAAGAACTATGAATTTCAAAGCAAAGATGGTCCAAGGTTTTCAACAATCAATGGTAATTGTTTATTTTTATTTTAGTTTTTTGATGTAAATTTTTCAACGTTTTTTATATCAAAAGAAAATAATTAGGTGGCGCCTCAAGGTTTGTTTAAAGTAGCAGGGCTAGACCTGATTATTTTATTTCGATATAAAAACTTTGAAAAATTATAAAAAACTAAAATAAAATAAACAATTACCATTGATTGTTGAAAACCTTGGACCATCTTTGCTTTGAAATTCATAGTTCTTCTGTCAGATCTATGGCAGATTCCCTTTGGCTGATTATAAACCAAGCATTCATTGGCCATTCTTTTCCGGATGTTTATGAAATTTGCAACACAACTTAAAAAACCTGATTGATAAATAAAAACAACATGAAGTGACATAAAAAATGTCATGATCATACTAATATGATGAGAGATAAGAGAAATGGCATTAACAAACATACAATGAGACAAAAGATGGTGCCTCTTCCTTCGTCTTCGAAATACTAAGATAAACTTGGACAGATTCTGCTGGTGGGTTGCGCAATTTATAGGGCAGGGTGTGTGGGAGATGTGGTCTCTTTTTGTGGTTCTCGTTCAATGTGAGTGATTGTGTAGATCAGCTTCTTTTATGCATGCAAAGTGCATCTAAAAAAGAAGTTAAAACTCATACAAAAAATATTTGCTTTGCATGGATGTGTGACCAAGTTGCCCGGACCAAAAGTTGCGGGTGTGACTTAAAAAAACCTTCGATTGTGCTCTTATTTGTGTGTTTTCAAAACTTACAAAATAACTACTTAAAATGCAATTATTATGCCCCTTGTTTCCCAACACCACAATGCATACCTGACACACACAAAATGTCATGATCATACTAATATGATGAGAGATAAGAGAAATGGCATGAACAAACTTACAAAGAGGAAAAAGAGATGGATGCCTCCTCCTTTGTCTCCGATCTACTAAGATAAGCTTGGACAGATTGCGTTGGTGAGTTCCTCAATTTATAGGGCAGAGTGTGTGAGAGATTTGATCTCTTTTTGTGGTTCTTGTTCAAAGGGAGTAATTGTGTGGATCAGCTTATTTTGTGCATGCAAATTGCACCAAAAAAAGAAGTCAAAACTCATACGAAAAAAAATCTTTGCTTTGCATGGATGTGTGACCAAGTTCCCCGGACCAAAATTTGTGGGTGCGACTTTAAAAAAACCTTTGATTCTGCTCTTATTTGTGCATTCGAGTCGGGCGTGGACTTGCAACTGGGGTGAAAGACAAAAACCACACCGCCCACCCCCGAGTTGCGAGTCGAAGGTGGACCTGCAACTAGGGCGGCTAGAAAACTGTATCCCCGAGTTGTGAGTACATGGTTGACTTGCAATTGGGGCGATTAGAAACTACATATATCGAGGTGCGAGACGGGGGGTGGACTTGCAACTGGGGTAAATACAAACTACATCCCCTCGAGTTGCGAGTCAAGGCTGGGCTTGCAACTGGTTCGACAAAAAACCCTAGTTGCAGGTCGAGCGGTAAATGAAACTACCATGAAACAAAGAAACAAAAAATAACCCCTAATTGCGAGTCGAGAGGTGGACTTGCAACTAGGGTGATTACAAAAACTACATCCCTTGAGTTAAGAGTCGGGAGTGGACTTGCAACTGGGGTGAAAACAAAAACAACACCCCCACCCCTTTCCCCCGAGTTGTGAGTCGAGGGTGGACTTGTAACTGGGGTGAAATAAAAACAACACCCCCCGAGTTGCGACTCAATGGTTGACTTGCAACTAGGGCGGGTACCCGAGTTGCGAGTCGATGTTTGACTTACAACTAGGGTGCGTACCCTGAGTTGCAAGTCAATGGTGGACTTGCAAAGTAGGGCGATTACAAACTAGGCAAAAGGACCACAATTACAAAGTGGAAAAAAAAGAATTACCGGCCGAGTTGCGAGTCGACAATGGACTTACAAACTATGCATGGAAGTCGATGGTGGACTAGCAACTAGACACGAGTACGAACTACACCCCCCCCCCCCCGGTGTTGTGAGTGCATGGTTGAGTTGCAACTCGGGCGATTATGAACTACATCCCCCCGAGTTGCGAGTCGGGAGTGGACTTGCAACTAGAGAGTCTGATTACAAGTGACAGAGGGCCAAGTTGCGAGTTGATTTTGAAAACTAGGGGTCTCCATGTGATTGGTGTCACTACAAACTACACAACACCATAGTTCTTGAGTCGGAGGCTGTGTAATTGAACCAATCCAAGTTACGTGAGCTGACCATATAACCGTAGTCGCATACACCTACAACCATTTTTTTAAAGTTTCGCACACTCAAGAAAATAGCTGCATATCGAGCTTCAATTAGCTGAAAAAATGTTCAATTCCAATAGTAGTTTTTACTTTAAAAATTACAAATCCAAAATAAAGTATTCAAATTATAGTAGTTCAAACTTGAGTTAAACAAGCTCTCAAAAAATCAAGAGCTGCAGCAACATCCTGACTCTCATCCTAAAACAGATTATGCAAAAATAGTGTAGAAACCATGGATGGATGCATACAAAAAGTAGCTACAGAAAAAGACACATGGAAGGACCTGACTTAACATTAAATAGAGCCCGCAAAAGGATTATAGGAGGGGTAGCCATACCAACCAACACACAGAGTGCACATAAAACAACTTAAAAACAGTCTCAAACTCCATATAACTACATTAAAGCATGGCACGCAGGCCAGCGAAAATACGACAGAAGTTCTACTACTTGGAAGTTTTTCCTTGAAAACTCATAAGGTGAGAATGTCAACTATACAGATAACATCCAACTCGCTGACATTGCCGCCCTGAAATGTGAACAACGCGGCACTGCCAACTTGCAGGTTGCATCTTGTTGTGAAGTATCCCCACTCCTTAGTGAAGACCAAGCATCCATCATTGTCTATCTTGAAAGCAATCCTTAAGACTCGTCCTTCACCCAAATGAACACCGATGAAACCCGCATCTCCAATGTTGAGCATCTCACGGACTTTGTTCGGTATTTTCTGAGCAAAAAGAAAGAATAACAAAAAAGGAAAAAGATCAAGTTAGAAAATAAAAATAAAGAAAAAGCTGCACATGTACATCAAAAAAGAAAGGAAAACAAAATATTGTGAAAATGCTGCTGGTAATAGTTCAATCAAACATGAAAAATGTTCCTAGTAATAGTTTAAATTCACATAATCTCATGCATGTATATAGTTCAGTGTTGCGTGTCCACCTAAGCATTGGTGTGATAAGAATACTGATGATAATTCCATTTTTTAGACTGGGAGGAGTGCCTTGGAAAAAAGAGCAACTTGAAAAATAATACAGAAGCAGCGATGTATCATTTGATATAACTATCAAAAATAGGGGAGACAAAAATAAAACATGTAATTTCTACTAATGTGCAAGAGAAAAAAAATCAAAAAACATAACATACCATCAACTTCTTTATTAAGCGATGGACAAAACACAAGCCAATGTAGTCCTCATAAATGGCAATAAGTGCAGCAAGCCTATCAGCCTCCTCTTCAACCAAGTTGGCATCCCTGCTATAGATGATGCCTGGATGAGCTTGGTCCACATTATGCGCATTCATTCCCTCTGCATCCACCTATGCACCACCCCCTTCCTCTCGTTCATCAAGATCAGCGTCATCAGTGACATCCAGAGCATCGCCCACATGCTCTTCTGGTTCAGCTCCACCTTGAACATAAAAACCACTACCAAGATTGCACACGTATACCTTGGCGATGCATCTAGACATGATGAAAACAACAAATTGTCGATGACCCAGATTGAAGTCCTTCATGAACTTCCTCAAGTCCTTGCCACCGATACGTGTGATGTCGTACCCACTGTACACATCCACAACATATCGGTGACCGTGCGCTCTGAACCTTAGGTGACCACCGGCGAAATGCTGCGGAAACTCGGTAACAACAATGCTTGGGAGTATCTGAAAAAAGAGAAAAAAAAGATATGAACTGGTCAAAGAATGTTGAACAACACAAAAAAGGACTATTGAAAAAACTAAAAATAAATGTGCGAGTAAAACTTGACCGGAAAGGTTTCGTCCATGTCCCTGAAATACATGCCAAAGCTTGTGATACTCGGCATCACACAATGTGCAAAGCAAATTGTGCACACCATCCTAGATCAACGGGAAAAAGACAAAATAAATATAAATATAAGATGGAAAAAAAGAAATTTGACAAAAATAAATAAATGAAACATCTGCAACTACTCTAGTGCTATTACTAAGCTAACAACTTAGCGTGGTAACCAGAAAGTGAACCAATCTAAACCACTATAGCAGTATTACTAGAAAAGCTATCGGGTACTGTTAGACAAACTAGTGCTCGACTATTCTAGTTTTTTCACTCTGTGTGATTATCATTTCTCACACATCCAGTGATATATACAAAAACCAAGTTCATCATGAAAAAAACTGCTGCACCTTGGTGCATCGAACAAAAAAACAAAAAAATATAAATAAATTTTAAAAATAAAAAATAAAGACAACAAAAGAATGACCATTTGATCAAGAACTCACAACTAACTAAAGATGACGTATATGGACGACCTTTCCATCAGCAACCATTTGATGTTTTTGTTATGAACCAACAAAAAATATTTATAAAGTAATGAAAACAGAAGTTTTACACATTGGAGAAGAAACTTACTCAACTACACATCA
Organism: Triticum urartu; assembly: GCF_003073215.2. Taxonomy (NCBI): domain Eukaryota; kingdom Viridiplantae; phylum Streptophyta; class Magnoliopsida; order Poales; family Poaceae; genus Triticum; species Triticum urartu. The sequence continues at coordinate 60,867,997 of NC_053025.1, read as the reverse complement.
GCACAAAACATGCTACTAAAAAATGTAGGATCAAAGGGGATGAGTCATCCTAGCGGCAAGAGAGAGAAAATATTGCGTAAAAAGACTCATACTTGACTGGCACTCTCCTCCACTTCCCTTTTGGCTGCCCGCAATCGCCGCCACCTGACATGAAAAGAAATGTCAGAAACCATGAATATATACTGAAACCATGAATATATCAATTCAAATTGAAACTAGCGCTGACCAAAAAATTTGGTTGGCAAACCAAAGAACCTTTCCATATAAAAAACTAAAATAAATCAGTATAAGAGATGAAAAAACCTACTTACAATTCAGTTGACAAAAAATGTATGTAGTAGGAGATGGGCAACTAGATTTCAGTGCTAAGTTTAAGTTTTGTGGGGCGCCATCTATACGATCTGCAGTAGGTGGTATAATTCAGAAGCTCCTCGACCATTTGGGGCACCAATGATAGTGTAATCCATCTGAATGTAAGGACCTGAATGCCAATGATACTCGACCACAACAAGAGATTTTGAAGAAAGTTTTCACTGTACTCCTCCATTTTCTCAAGACAACAACCACTTTGTATTAAGCAAACAACAGAACTACCATAGTTGGGCTTAACAGAAAACTACATTAACCCCTTTTCCCTTTGAAACTGAGTGTATAAAACTGAATCCATACAACCACCAACAGCATAAGAAGTACACAGCAGCACTACCAGCAATGTTTAGAGGGAAACAATAACAATGCCCCGTCAAAACTGCTACTACATAGTATTATCTTACAGAGGATACCAATAGTCAAATGCTTCAGGATTACATGCAGTTTTTTTGGGCTTAGTGCTTTGAACTGAATGAGAACACAAGATCCCAAGGTCCAAATACACGGCACCCATACTTTTCAGTTTTTGCGAAAGTAGACGTGAGTACTAATAACCAGACAAAACAAAGTAACACCATCATCTAATAGTGGTGTTTTAAGGACCCACGCAACCTAGCATATATGATAGTAATAGTTTTGTAGGCATTACTTCCACATTGTCATGATAATATTCTTTGCTGATTTCAGTTCAGCCGGCAGGATTCCAGCTACGAGCTCCTTGAAAATAGATGAGCAACTAGATTTCAGATGCTCAAACCTACCTACGACTAAAACCCTGAGACTAAAAATCAACTGAACTAAAAAAACAACAAAAAAAAGATAATATCACACGAGAACAGAATCTCCCTTCAGACACACATAGCCAAAAAAAGAAAAAGTTACATTGAGATTTCAACTCATCAGTACTCAAACTAACCCCAGATAGTCTAATCTAAACATGCATCAACAATACAAAAACATTAGAATTCAAGTCACCCCTCTAGATGGATCGACATAAAAGAGACAAAACACATGGTCCCTGTTCTAATTCCCATTCCTTTAAATCAACATCCTGCATCTTGCTCTCCCCGGCATCCTCCTCCTCTTCATCAAAATAGGAAATTTTGATTCCTATGCACACTACCCCAGCATCTACTTCGAAACATCCCCTAATAACAAACATCACTGATGCACGAAAAAAGCATGCTCAACAGTGAGGAACCCCTAGCCACATTTTGGGGCATTGGGGGACGAACCCTAGATCGATGAATACACAAAAACAAAAATAAAACAAGGTGCTAATTTGGGGCATTGATGCGCAAATCCTAGATCGGTAACACACAACAAGAAAAAAGAAATGATGTGCTATATGTGTGAGCTAATCGCATAGACACGCAACAAAAAAGCGAGGGGGGAGGGAGGGGCGAGGGGAAGAAGAAGGAAAACATGGCAACTCACTCCAATGGCGTCTCCCTTTTCTTCTCGCTCTCCAGAAATCGCCGCCACCTCGAGAACCAATAGCCGAAGAGGAACAGAGGGGAACGTGGTGAAATGAATGTCGTCGGGGAAATAGAATGCTATAAAGAGGGGGGAAATGAATCGCCGCCCCCTCGTCTTCAAAAAATGCTATCAGAAAAGACAAAAACGGGCCGCCAGCCCAACAAAAAAACAGCACATCACCCCGGGCCACCTCTCACATCCGCTCGATAAAACTGTCCGCAAGACAGACAACAACACAATGCCACAGCCCACTACTGGCAACCACTCGAAAACGGGCCCGCGAGACAGACAACGAAAGCACCACCGATGAGGCAAACCCTAAGATACGAGATAGAAAACATACGCGCGAATCTTAAAGACAGGAGAGCATCCATTGGCTATGGATTTAGATGTGAGATAGCTATTTCACATCTAGATGTGAAATAGAAATCTGTTTATTAATACACGACCCATGTTACTCTCTCATAAAGTCTCTAAGAGCAGGTGTTGTAGACTGTTAGAGCATGGTTAAGAATGTAGCCCACTGTTGTCTATAAGGAGACACTGGTAGAAAAATGGCCTATAGTCCCGGTTCGTAAGGGCCTTTAGTCCCGATTCCTGAACCGGGACTAAAGTGTCGGTACTAATGCCCCGACCCTTTAGTCCCGGTTCAATCCAGAACCGGGACTGATGGGCCATCACGTGGGCAGTGCGCAGAGCCCAGTCAGGAGACCCTTTGGTCCCGGTTGGTGGCACCAACCGGGACCAATAGGCATCCACGCGTCAGCATTTCTATGGCTGGGGTTTTTGTTTTTTTTTTAAAGGGGGGGGGTTGGGGGTTTTGGGGGGTTAATTTAGGTGTTTCATATATTGTGTTAGCTAGCTATAATTAATAGAGAGAAGTGTCCTCTCTTATGTCCGTGCTTGGTCGACGCTACGTACTATACATACGTATAGAGAGGACTAGACACGCTGGCTAGCTAGTAAGAAAACGAAGGAAACAGAAGATCGTCATGAACATATATGCATACAGAGAGAAGTGATATCGACCACCTCTCCTTCTCCGAGAGATTGGTCGAACAACAAGTTCTCGTATATCTATCTGACACTACCGGCTACATATATACAATAATTATCTCTTACAAATATAATCATACGGACTCAGGGTCCACATAGAATTCTCCGTCTTCAGGGATCACGTGGTCAAGAAAGAATGCCGCCAATTCCTCTTGAATTGCTCGCATGCGAGCTGGTGCTAGGAGTTCATCCCGCTTCCGAAACATCTAATTTGAAGAAGGGGGTCAATACATATATATATATGAATGAATGAAACTCAACACAAATGATGGTAATAAAATAAAATTGTGAATGTTGTTATTTACGTACTTCATATTGTTCGTTAGAGTACCCGCCCCGCTCACAGGTCGTGTGGCGGATGGACTCGCAGATGTAGTATCCACAGAAATCATTCCCTTGTTCCTGCCACAACCACTTTACAAGAAATAGAGGTCAATCAAACTGATAAGCAAGAATGCTAAATGGTATTGATGAAACTAGCGCTTGAATCACTAGGAGATGCGCGGAACATGCTACTATAGTACTTACTTTCGGGTGTCTAAATTCCAGCTCCTTCGGCAGTCCCGGAACTGTTTTGGTGAATTTTCTCCAAACCCTCCCGGACAAAGAAAACAATTACTTGATATCAGGAAATGAACAAAGTTGCTGATATGGTGGATAATGATCGATTTAACTTACTTCTGGAGTATTTGAGTCATGTCTGCATAGTCCTGGGGATCTTTTCGTTTTGAGTCTAAGACGGTTACTAGTCCCTGCTCAAGCTTAATCTCTAGAAGAATATAGTGAAAACTGCACACGCATGCATAACTCATGAATTACATTACTATAACCTTGACTAATATATAAGGGAAACCGAATACGCACAAGACAGTAACACTCACCTGAAGTTCTAAGGAAAGAGTATTATATCTTTGTTTTGATTTATTACGAACGATCGTAGCAAGTTGGCCTCGGTAGCTGCGGCATGAAGTTTAACCTGAGTTGCATCTATGAGATATGTGTTAATGAACCCAATATCACCGACTTGTCTTTTCTTCAATTCGGCGATCTTCAATCTGCATAATATAGTGAGGATGATTATAAATACATGCAATGAAAGAGCTAAGCTATATAAAGAAACTTAATGACAGAAGTAGTACTACTTACAGACAGTAGCAGGCGACCGTTGTTTTATCGAGGGCCAATTGATTGAAAAACTGATAGAACTCCTCAAATGGAACAGGCAACAGATCAATTCCATCGAGGTCATGCTCCTTTTTAACTTTCACATACAAAGTACTCCTCCCCCCAGAGTCTCTGCAGATTTTCAAGTACCAATCATGCAATCTTCGCATCATCGTTGATAGAGATCTTTCATCTTTGACGAGAGGCTTTCCATACTCGTATCTTTGTATCTGCATGTCCATGGGTTCATAATGTACTTCGTCGGGCAGGTAATCTGCAAGATTGCTATAACCGGGCACCATTCTCGGATCATTAGCGACGTTGTGGCTAGGAACCTTGAGCGGGGGGCACGATTGCTTCGCTTGTTCGCTGAGCTGGGCAATTTGTTTCCCAACTCGTCGTTCTTTCAGCCTTTGATCACTGACAGTACTTCCCGACCGCTCCGCTTCGGCAAATTCCTTTCCAATAATGCGGTCATAGTTTCCTTTCGGCGGATCAGACTTCGGTGGTTTTGTCAGGGTAGCCAGAGTGCGCTTCACTTTCACCCGATCTACCTTCTCCTCCGGAGGTGGATGTTTCTTTGCTTTCACCCCTTCAAAGAAGTTCCTCACTTCTTCTCGCGCGATCTCGGCGTTCTCCTCCAGGGTCCTCTCATATGTTAACTTCTCTGGAGTCTTCAGAGAAGGACCGAATCTGTATGTCCTCCCGCCTCTGGTTGTACTGCTAAACGCCGACCGAGCAGACGGAGCGGTTGTCTTCTTTACTTGCTTAAGAGGCGGAGGAGAAGGACTACGACGCGCCGGAGCAGTTGGAGCGGCGGCAGGTCTCTTCCGCCCTTGCTGACAAGGCGGAGAAGGAGGGGCTGGCTGCTCGGGCGCGTCGGCGCAGGCGAAGAAGGAGGCGGAGTGCCGCCACGCGCGGGAGAAGGAGCCGGCCGAGGGCCCTGATCGTCACTCGCCGGAGGAGGAGGCGGTGGAGGCGGAGTGCCCTGACTTGCCGGAGGAGGAGGAGGAGGCGTCCAGTTCGGAAGGTTGATGAGCTCCTTCCGCCATAGGCATGGAGTCTTCAGAGCAGACCCCAGCCGAGTCTCCCCTTCACCGGTAGGGTGGTCAAGCTGGAGGTCCTCAAATCCCTCCGTTATCTCATCCACCATCACCCTAGCATATCCTTCTGGAATCGGCCGGCAGTGAAAAGTTGCGCCGGGTTCAGTAGGATAAACAGAGCCAACAGCCGCCTTGACCTTCAAATTCATCCATTGCGTCATAAGGTGGCAACTTTGAGACTCCGTTATAGCATCCACGGGATAGCTGGCAGGAGCCGTCAAGGCATGCTCCGGCTGAAGCAGCTCGGTGGAAGCCACGCTGCTTCTGCGCTGAGATGGCAGGGTAGCTTCGGGGGAGGCTTCGGCAGTACGTTTGCTGCGATTTGCTTCTCGTTCCTCTATCGCGTCTACCCTTGCTTGCAGCGCCTGCATTTGGGTCTGCTGCACTTTTTTCCTCCTCTCATGGGATTTGTAACCGCCTGCGTCCGGAAACCCAACCTTCCACGGAATGGAGCCAGGCGTGCCTCGTGTCCGTCCAGGGTGCTCAGGATTCCCGAGGGCCATTGTGAGCTCGTCGTTCTCTCTGTCTGGAAAGAATGTCCCTTCCTGCGCTGCTTCGATATACTGCTTAAGCTTACTGACTGGTATGTCCATTTGATCGTTCGTCCAAATGCACTTCCCTGTTACAGGGTCCAAGGTTCCGCCAGCCCCGAAGAACCAAGTCCGGCAACGGTCTGGCCAGTTAATTGTCTCTGGTTCGATCCCTTTATGAACCAGATCATTCTCAGTCTTGGACCACTTAGGCCGGGCTACGAGGTAGCCACCTGACCCCGTGCGATGGTGAAGCTTCTTCTTCGTAGCATTTTGCTTGTTTGTCGCCGACATCTTCTGACTCTTTTCCGATGCCTTGTGGGCCACAAATGTGGGCCAGTGATCTCTGATCTTCTCATATCTGCCCTTGAATTCTGGTGTCTCATTATTTTCGACAAACTTATTCAGCTCTTTCTTCCACCTCCTGAATAGTTCTGCCATCCTCTTCAGAGCAAAAGACTTGATTAATTTCTCTTTAACTGGGTTCTCTGAATTATCCTCAGGCGGTAGGGTGAAATTTGACTTCAGCTCAGTCCAAAGATCATTTTTCTGCATATCATTGACATAAGACACCTCAGGGTCTTCTGTAGCCGGCTTAAACCATTGCTGGATGCTTATCGGGATCTTGTCCCTAACCAGAACCCCGCACTGAGCAACAAATGCGCTCTTTGTCCGGAGGGGTTCAATAGGTTGGCCGTCGGGCGCGATTGCTATGATCTCAAACTTTTCATCCGAGCTCAACTTTTTCTTCGGGCCTCGTCTCTTTACCGAAGTTGTGCTCGATCCGGAGGGCTAGAAAAAAGAACAAAGACTTAATTAATATGTGTACATACCAAAACAATGAATGCATCAATCAGCTAGTCAGCATAGGCTTAACTAATATATATACCTGGCCAGACTCGGTTCGGTCACTGGAGCCGTCATCACGGTCTCCTTCTTGCACCGGCATTGGGTCACCGGAGCCATCATCACGGTCTCCTTCTTGCACCGGCATTGGGTCACCGGAGCCGTCCTCATGTTCTTCTTCTTGCACCGGCATTAGGTCACCGTAGCCAGCTTGTTCACCCTCTCCTTCCAGACCATCGGTTTCGTTGAGAAACAACGAGATGGCATCACTTCCTTCTGCGATTATGTCCCTCAACAACGCTTCTTTTGTTGCTTCGTCTAGGGCGGTGTCCATAGTTTCTACAAATATTTACAACATGGCAATTATTATTCAAACATGACATATGGATATATTAGTGCCAAACGTAGAACTAGCTACCTAATCATAGTAAGCTATCGGGAGGGGGTATATATCGACAACGACGACACTACATCTATGTCCCTCGACGACCCTCGTTCCCGATAAAAAAAAGAGGAAGAAGAAGAAAAAAAAAGAGGAGAAGAAAGAATAGAGGAGAAGAACCCTCGAACCCTCGAACCATCGACGACCCTGGAACCCTCGACCCCTAGACGACCCTCTTCTTCCTCTCATGTTCGAGAGGATCGCCGAGGGGTTGGGAGGTTGCCTAGTGTCAAAGGATTCAACAAAACCATGTCTTCATCATTAGGCGAAAGTAACATGTGCATGATGGTACGAAACTCTTCAAAGTTGTTCTGGAACGGAGTCCCAGATAGGATAATTCGCTTTTTGGTACAAAGTTCAGAAAGAGCCTTCCGAATATCCCTATTTGGAAGGCCTTTGCTGAATTCGTACTAAAAGGCGGATTATTCTATCCGGGACTCCATTCCAGAACAACTTTGCAGAACTTCGTACCAACATGCCCTGGTTACTTCCGGCTAATGATGAAGGCATGGATTTCTTCAATACTTTGACACTAGGAAACCTCTCTCGACCCCTCGGCGATCCTCGACCCCTCGAACCCTCGACGACCCTGGAACCCTCGACCCCTAGACGACCCTCTTCTTCCTCTCATGTTCGAGAGGATCGCCGAGGGGTCGGGAGGTTGCCTAGTGTCAAAGGATTCAACAAAACCATGTCTTCATCATTAGGCAAAAGTAACATGTGCATGATGGTACGAAGCTCTTCAAAGTTATTCTGGAACGGAGTCCCAGATAGGATAATTTGCTTTTTGGTACAAAGTTCAAAAAGAGCCTTCCGAATATCGCTATTTGGAAAGCCTTTGCTGAATTCGTACCAAAAGTGGATTATTCTATCCGGGACTCCATTCCAGAACAACTTTGCAGAACTTCGTACCAACATGCCCTGGTTACTTCCGACTAATGATGAAGGCATGGATTTCTTCAATACTTTGACACTAGGAAACCTCTCTCGACCCCTCGGCGATCCTCGACCCCTCGAACCCTCGACGACCCTGGAACCCTCGACCCCTAGACGACCCTGCTGGAACCCTCGACCCTCGAACCTATAGAACCCTCGAACCCTCGACCCTGAAACCCTCGACCCTTGACCCCTTAACGACCCTCGACCCTCTACCCTAGTTCCCGACCCTCGACCCCTCGACCTTCTATTTTCTCTTCTTCTCCACTATTCCTTTCTTCCTTCTCCTCTTCTTTTTCTTCTTTTTTCTTCTTCTTATTTATTTCTCCTCTTCTTTTCCTCTCCTCTTCTTCTTTCTTTCATCTTCTTATTTTCTTCTTTCCTATCCTTCTTTTTCTAAAATTGTAATTTTTGCATATATAAAACTTTTCTAAAATTGTAACTTTCTATATAAAACTTTCCTATCGGGAGGGGGAGAAGATCGAAGAAAAAAAAGAAGAAAAAAAGAGGAGAAGAAGAAAGGAATAGAGGAGAAGAAGAAAAAATAGATTTTTAAAAAAATCTATTTTTTCTTCTTCTCCTCTATTCCTTTCTTCCTCTCCTCTTCCTTTTCTTCCTCTCCTCGTCTTCTCCTTCTTCTTCTCCTTCTTTCTCTACTTATTTTCCTTTTCCTTATTTTACTTTTTCCTCTCCACTAACATAAAATGCACTAACCTAAAATGCAACAAACATAAAATGCACTAAAGAGGCTCAACTAACCTAAAATCAGTGATCAAATGCACTAACCTAAAATCGATATCTACTAACAACTTAAAAAAATTAATACATATATGAAAAAATGCATATATGAAAAAAACATCATCATATCATCAACAGAAAAAAAACATCATCAACATCATCATATCATCAACCTAAAGGGCGTCGGCGCGGGGCGACGACGGGCTCGGGGCGGCGACGGGCTCGGGGCGGCGACGGGGCGGGGCAACGGCGGCGGGCTCGGGGCGGCGACGGGGCGGGGCGACGGCGGCGGGCGCGGGGCGACGACGCGGGGCGACGACGTACGGGCTTGGGGCGGCGACGGGGCGGGGCGGGGCGACGGCGGGGCGGGGCGACGGCGGCGGGCGCGGGGCGACGACGGGCTCGGGGCGGCGCCGACGACGACGAACGGCCTGGGGGCGTCGGGGCGAATGGGAGCGGTTGGCCAAAATTTCACAAGTGGTGGCTTATATAGCCAGAGCAATGGTCCCGGTTCGTGCTACGACCCGGGACTAATGCTCCCTTTAGTCCCGGTTGGTGCGACGAACCGGGACCAAAGGCCAATTTTCGGCAGCCGAAAGGGCGGGAAGCGAAGGCCATTGGTTCCGGTTGGTGGCACCAACCGGGACCAATGGCCTTGTGCTGCATCGCTAGCTGAAGTTTAGTCCCACATCGCTAGCTGAAGGGCGCCGGCACTTGTTTATAAGCGCTGCTGTGCCTCCCCATTCGAGCTCCTCTCTAATGCAGGCTTTCGGGCCTAAACTTGTTACTCCCTGTGGGCCTATTGGGCCTCTGCGGGCCTGAATCCTGGCCCATGTAGGGTTTCTAGTCGTATTCAGGCCATGGAGGCCCAGTAGGTGGCATTTTTTTTGGTTTTTTCTTTTTTATTTCTACATTTTTTTATTTTTTTATTTCTACTTAAAACTAAATACTTATAGTTTTTTAGTGATTTCTTTTTGCTTTTAGGTCACAAAAATTATAAACTTTCTGTTAGTGCCATTAGTTTTAAATTTTGAATAGTTTAAATTTGAATTTTTAAAAATTTGTGTGAATCACTAGTTTATGAATAACTTTACTATAAAAATAGAATTTTTTTTCTATTTATTTTTTATTTATACTTACAACTAAATACTTATAGTTTTTTAGTGATTTCTTTTTGATTTTAGGTCACAAAAATTATAAATTTTCTGTTAGTGCCATTAGTTTTAAAATTTTGAATAGTTTAAATTTGAATTTTATAAAATTTGTGTGAATCACTAGTTTATGAATAACTTTACTATAAAAATAGAATTTTTTTTCTTCTTTGCTATTTATTTTTTATTTATACTTACAATTAAATACTTATAGTTTGATTTTAGGTCACAAAAATTATATTCTTTTTCCTATTGAAGAATATTATAGTTTTATTTTAGTTGATCATAACATAATATTTTAATTGATTGTTTTTATTTTCATAAAAGTTTTGTAGTTCATTCTGTTTGCTATTAATTCATTATTTGAGCTAAATGACTCTGAAATTGAAAAGCATTTCAAAATGAACTCTGAAAAAGTTGAAAGTTGGCATGGTATCATAATTTCACCCACATAGCATGTGCATGTATAAAACGGACAATGGTAGCATGTTCGTGTGTTACAAATTTGGCATGGTATCATCATAATAGTTGCGGGAGAAAGTCTTCACTTTTTCTTCGCTTGTATCATTTGCTTATTGCGCCGTAACCATGGATAATCTTCATTGTTTATCAAGATGCTTGGGTCAGCCTTGACATTGAAGGGAGGAATTTCATGAAACTTTTCATAATCTTCAGACATGTCTGTCTTGCCGTCCACTCCCAGGATGTCCCTTTTTCCTGAAAGAACTATGTGGCGCTTTGGCTCATCGTATGATGTATTCGCTTCCTTATCTTTTCTTTTTCTCGGTTTGGTAGACATGTCCTTCACATAGATAACCTATGCCACATCATTGGCTAGGACGAACGGTTCGTCAGTGTACCCAAGATTTTTCAGATCCACTGTTGTCATTCCGTACTGTGGGTCTACCTGTACCCCGCCGCCTAACAGATTGACCCATTTGCACTTAAACAAAGGGACCTTAAAATCAGGTCCGTAGTCAAGTTCCCATATGTCCATTATGTAACCATAATATGTGTCCTTTCCGCTCTCGGTTGCTGCATCAAAGCGGACACCGCTGTTTTGGTTGGTACTCTTTTGATCTTGGGCGATCGTGTAAAATGTATTCCCATTTATCTCGTACCCTTTGTAAGTCAATACAGTCAAAGATAGTCCCCTGGACAACAAGTACAACTCATCACAAACAGTGTTGTCACCTCTGAGACGTGTTTCCAACCAACTGCTGAAAGTCCTGATGTGTTCACATGTAATCCAGTCGTCGCACTGCTCCGGGTGTTTGGAGCGCAGACTGTTCTTGTGTTCATCGACATACGAGGTCACCAAGGTAGAGTTCTGTAGAACTGTGTAGTGTGCTTGACACCAAGAATATCCGTCCCTGCATATTATTGAGTCTCTTCCAAGAGTGCCTTTTCCAGTCAGTCTCCCCTCATACCGCGATTTAGGGAGATCTATCTTGTTAAGGCCAGGAATGAAGTCAACACAAAACCCGATAACATACTCTGTTTGATGGCCCATGGAGATGCTTCCTTCTGGCCTAGCGCGGTTACGGACATATTTCTTTAGGACTCCCATGAACCTCTCAAAGGGGAACATATTGTGTAGAAATACGGGCCCCAAAATATAGATTTCTTCTTCCACATGGGTGCGTGTCCCTCAGCGTCATTCGGAACAGCTAGTCCACTGGGACCCTTTCCAAAGATTACGTAGTGTAAATCATTGACCATAGCAAGCACGTGATCACCGGTGCGCATGGCGGGCTTCTTCCGGTGATCTGCCTCGCCTTTGAAATGCTTGCCTTTCTTTCGACATTGATGGTTGGTCGGAAGAAATCGATGATGGCCCAGGTACACATTCTTCCTGCATTTGTCTAGGTATATACTTTCAGTGTCATCTAAACAGTGCGTGCATGCGTGGTATCCTTTGTTTGTCTGTCCTGAAAGGTTACTGAGAGCGGGCCAATCGTTGATGGTCACGAACAGCAACGCCTTAAGGTTAAATTCCTCCTGTCTGTGCTCATCCCACATACGTACACCGTTTCCATTCCACAGCTGTAAAAGTTCTTCAACTAATGGCCTTAGGTACACATCAATTTCGTTGCCGGGTTGCTTAGGGCCTTGGATGAGAACTGGCATCATAATGAACTTTCGCTTCATGCACATCCAAGGAGGAAGGTTATACATACATAGAGTCACGGGTCAGGTGCTGTGATTGCTGCTCTGCTCCCCGAAAGGATTAATGCCACCCGCGCTTAAAGCAAACCATACATTCCTTGGGTCCTTTACAAACTCATCCCAGTACTTTCTCTCGATTTTTCTCCACTGCGACCCGTCAGCGGGTGCTCTCAACTTCCCATCTTTCTTTCGGTTCTCACTGTGCCATCGCATCAACTTGGCATGCTCTTCGTTTCTGAACAGATGTTTCAACCGTGGTATTATAGGAGCATACCACATCACCTTCGCAGGAACCCTCTTCCTGAGGGGCTCGCCGTCAACATCACCAGGGTCATCTCGTCTGATCTTATACCGCAACGCATCGCATACCGGGCATGCGTTCAGATCCTTGTATGCACCGCGGTAGAGGATGCAGTCATTAGGGCATGCATGTATCTTCTCCACCTCCAATCCTAGAGGGCATACGACCTTCTTTGCTGCGTATGTACTGTCGGGCAATTCGTTATCCTTTGGAAGCTTCTTCTTCAATATTTTCAGTAGCTTCTCAAATCCTTTGTCAGCCACAGCATTCTCTGCCTTCCACTGCAGCAATTCCAGTACGGTACTGAGCTTTGTGTTGCCATCTTCGCAATTGGGGTATAACCCTTTTTTGTGATCCTCTAACATGCGATCGAACTTCAGCTTCTCCTTTTGACTAATGCATTGCGTCCTTGCATCGACAATGACCCGGCGGAGATCATCATCATCGGGCACATCGTTTGGTTCCTCTTGATCTTCAGCAGCTTCACCCGTGGCAGCATCATTGGGCACATCGTCTGGTTCCTCTTGATCTTCACCAGCTCCCCCCGTTGCAGCATCACCGTATTCAGGGGGCACATAGTTGTCATCGTACTCTTCTTCTTTGCCGTCTTCCATCATAACCCCTATTTCTCCGTGCCTCGTCCAAACATTATAGTGTGGCATGAAACCCTTGTAAAGCAGGTGGGAGTGAAGGATTTTCCGGTTAGAGTAAGACCTCGTATTCCCACATTCAGTGCATGGACAACACATAAAACCATTCTGCTTGTTTGCCTCAGCCGCATAGAGAAACTCATGCACGCCCTTAATGTACTCGCGGGTGTGTCTGTCACCGTACATCTATTGCCGGTTCATCTGCGTGCATTATATATAATTAAGTGTCCAAATTAATAGAAGTTCATCATCACATTAAAACCAAAGTGCATACATAGTTCTCATCTAACAACATTAAAACCAAAACCATCGCACTATATAAGATGCAATAATAAATGTAAGAAAATGATACAAGTATCTATCTAAACATACAAGTAAGAATATTTTTCCTTTCAGAAAGAAGATAAGAATAAGAGGCTCACCACGGTGGTGTCGGTGATGAGATCGGCGCGGGTGATCGACTGCGGTGAAGACGGGGACGGGGCGTGACGGACCGCTAAATCTAGACAAATCTCGAGGAAAATGGAGTTTGGAGGTCGAGCTTCGAGAGGAGAAAGCTTAAGTAGTGTGGCTCGGGCATTCCATCAAACACCTCATGTGCATAGGAGGTGAGCTAGAGCACCACAAAGCCCTCTCCCCCTCGGCCAGAAAAAACAGAGCACTGTGCTCTGCTCTTGCGCGAGGGGGTATATATAGGCACCTCATTGGTCCCGGTTGATGACATGAACCGGGACTAAAGGGAAGCCTTTGGTCCCGGTTCAAGCCACCAACCGGGACCAATGGTGGTGGGCCAGGAGCGAGGCCCATTGGTCCCGGTTCGTCCCACCAACCGGGACCAAAAGGTCCAGACGAACCGGGACCAATGGCCCATGTGGCCCGGCCGGCCCCCTGGGCTCACGAACCGGGACCAATTCCCACATTGGTCCCGGTTCTAGACTGAACCGGGACTAATGGGCTGAGCCGGCCTGGACCATAGCCCTGTTTTCTACTAGTGAGATGCCACCTCACTTAAAGTCTTCATAAAAAATACTCATAAAATAGGTTGGCTCTTAGAATGGCTATTAGGTTGGCTCTAAGCATTTAATATTTGCATGAGCAATGTATATAATTGGAAGACAGTTGCATGCATATACTTTTTTTTGATCCATGTGTTATGGCCGGGTAGAATAAGAGCTCGCTTCACTCTCTCTCCTCTCTTCTCACTCCTTCAAGTAAGATTTTAATGACATGACAAGTCCTATAGCCTACTGACTTGACTTTATTAGACTTGTTCTTAGTTTGTAGCTAGTTTCTCTTCTCTCTCTTCCAACTTAGTAGAAAAACTATTTTAGCTTGCTTACGCCACGTTATTAAACAAGAATAAAAAGCTCGGATACCATCTGATTAACAATGACCTTAGTGACCTAAAGAGACAAGTTTCTTAGCACTGCTCTTGCCTGGTCCATGTTTTGTGCATTATTCAGGTTGAGTTTGCCGGGCGCCAAGAGTGGCTGTCATTTGGATTAAATATGTGTACTCTTTGTTTTGCGAATGAAAAATATCTGGGTGAAAAAAGGATTAGATCTGGTGCCTATAATAATTTTGGCACATTAGGCATATGAGTGCTTTAACAGTTCTTTTATCTGTTTGAATATGATGGGCGATGCTCTTGCATGGCTCAAGGGTATGCGACTGCTGCGTGTGTATGTGTGTGTGGTGACCACTGGTGTGTGTGTTATGCGTCATTCTTAATCACTAAAGAAAAACTAACACTCGCAAAGAAAAACATACACTCGTTTTGACGAGAGATGGGCCCCTTCCACAAAAAGTGGCTAGCCCGAAATTGAGTTGTCTGAAAACTGAGTGGATGCATATTAAATAGAGGTAATATCACCGAAGGTCATATAACTTACGTTGGATGTTCAGTTTGGTGCTAAAACTTTGAAAATACGGATTTATGATCACCTAACTTGCGTTCTCGTGCAAATACGGTCATCTTATTCCTATCCGGACGTATCCTGTGCTTACGTGGCATGACTGAAACCATTTTTTACCGAAACACCCCTGCTTTGTTTTTAATTGCACAGAAGCCCCCTCATCAGCACATATAGGTTACACTTGATAGAGAAATGAGAAATAAAAAGGCCGAGCGCATGTCACGCTTGACAAAGAAATGAGAAACAAAAGGGCCGTGCGAGGCTTGAATTCACGAGGCCATGCACGCACATGGCCTGACCAAACCATTGTACTAAGCACGTCTTTAAAGAAATATACCTTATTTCACTCTATAATGTAAGCAGGGATCAGCTGACATTTTCACAAACTTGCAAGCTGGGGTCACCTACTGGATGCGCAATACTAACCACTGGAACATGCCCAAGATTTGTACTTTTTTAGTTTCAATTTATATATTTAATTGCCAAAAACTTTTGAATTCAAAATCCATTTGAATAAATTCTGGTGAAAAAAATCCGCTCATCCTCAAGTAGTTGTCGTTGCCAACATATAAAATTCTAGGTTTCTCCTTAGACACATGAACACGTATGGATTCCAAAATGGCAAAAAAATTCACTCGCGCTCGAAATGCTTGAAAATTCTTTCATACAAAGCAACAAATTTTTTGTTTGAATTCAAATAATTAAAAATTTAGAAGTCTAGATAAATAAAATATAGCACATAATGATATATCATTTTTATCCTGATGTTTGTCCATTAATTAGCTTGCAACTGGCCCGGGTTTGAATCTTGCGTAGGTTATATTTTTGCCAAAAAAACATATTCAATACAAAAACAATCAAAATGTTTGTACCTCGTGATTTGAATTCTAGACCTAGAGGAGTGAAGAAAACTAATCTACCGCAACAGTACAAAATTGGATTTGAAATTTAAGTGATCCAAGTCCATTTTGACATAGGAGTTCAAACCAACCATAAACAATTTGAGCGGAATGAAAAAAAATTGTGCACCCTCTAAATTCATTTAGATAACTTGATATTAGAGCAAGTTTATTGATAACATCATTGTTCTCTTTGTATATGATTGAATTTATGGTTGTCTCAGCTAAAAAAGAATTTATTTGTCGCAAAAAAATTAAAAGAAAAATAATTTGTTTGTCGGGTTGCACAATATAACAACATATGCATGTCAATACTAGACAGCAAAGGACGTCTAGTGTGGTGGCTAAAACGTGAGACCGGATTGAAGAGGTTGTTGGTTTGAATCCAAACGACACAATTAATTTTTAAATCTTCAAATCTTTCTCACGTCCACTAGCAGGTGAGTCCTTTATAGGTCTGACTACCAAATGAGACCCACAGACTTAATTATTAGTACTTATTACGTGTGAATGAATTATACAGCCATAATTATGAAAAATCTAGGGGTGTTTCTACAAAATGGACGTTACACATGTCATACCTAACGCCTCCTCCACCAACAATCGTTGACAGTGGGACCATGCATGCGTGGCACGCCATGCAAGCGGTGGATACGCCCGCGTACACGTTTTGTGACCGTATTTGCACCACAACGCAAGTTGGATGACCACAAATCCGTATTTTTGAAGTTCTAACACCAAACTGAACATAGAAAGCAAGTTATGTGACTCCCGGTGATATTACCTCTATTAAATACACATCGCGGCTACACTAAAATAATACAAAATGGCGATCGGACGTCCTCCTCTGCGCTTAAGGCGCTGGATGCGCCAACCAACAGGAGATCCTCAGGGGGCGATTAGAGAGCTGGCGCTCGAAGGGGCGTGTAGCGGGCCGGCTCATTTATTCTTTTCTTTCTTTTAGAAACTGCAAAAATGGGTGCATGGGGAACAAGATTCGATCTCGGACCTCATGATTCACTTAGCAGTGCACCAACCACTACACCATCAAACAACCTGTGCTAACAAACTTCGTTTGCTTTCATTTATTCTTTTTGCAGCTCGCAAAGCCTCCAAACCGTTTTGTCTTTTTTCTGTTTTTCTATAATGGTTTTGTTCATTTTTTTTGCAAAATGCCTGCAATTTTCTTAAAAAAACCAAAGACATTGTTTTTTCAAAATGCATGAACCTTTTCAAATTTGAAAAAAATTCATTATTTTTTAAATTTTCATCGAATTTGAAGAAAGTTCATCGATCAGAGAAAAAGTTCATCATAATTAGAAAAAGTTCATCGAATCTAAAAAAATTTCATCGAATTTGAGAAAATTTTATCATGATTAGAAAAAGTTCATCGAATCCGAAAAAGTTTAATCGATATTTCAAAAAGTTTACTGGATTTGAAAAAAAGGTCATCAATTCTTAAAAAAAGTTCATCGAATTTGAAAAAAATTCATCGAATATGAAAAAAATTCATCAAATTTGAAAAAAGTTCATCAAATTTGAAACAGAAGTTCAATGATTTTGAGAAAAGTTCAATGGATTTGGAAAAAGGTTCATCAAATTTAAAAAGAAAAAGGAAAAACAAAAAATTAAAAAGGAAAAAAAACAGAATAAAAACGTATGAAGAAAAAACCATGAACTGAAGAAACAAATAAAGGAAGCAAAGAAATATCCATTTCACAACAGGTCCGATAACCTAGTGATGTGTTCTCTTTCCTTCCAATGCAGAGGTTGCGGGATCGAATCCTGTCCCAACTCCTTTTTTGTTGAGAGTTTGACGAAATACAATGTTATATGGGCAGTGTTATATGGGCCGACCCAGGTAAGAGGCACCTTCAGCGTCAGTTAACAGAATGCACGTGCCGCTGAAGGCGCCCAATAGGAAATGCCCCTAGTCGGCACCTTATGCGCCGGCTAGGAGTTCTACCACCCACTAGCCACTAACAATGTGTCGGCCCATTCCCCACTAGCTTGCATTTGGTTACTTCTGTTAACGGTTGATTTGAAAAAACTCCCAACTCCTTTTTTGTTGGGAGTTTGACGAAATACCGTGTTATATGGGCCGGACAAGGTAAGAGGCGTCTTCAGCGCCAGTTAACAGAATGCACGTGGCTCTGAAGGCGCCAAATAGGAAATGCCCCTAGTGGGCGCCTTATGCGCCGGCTAGGAGTTCTGCCGCCCACTAACCACTAGCAATGGGCCGGCCCATTAACCACTTGCTTGCATTTGGTTACTTCGGTCAACGATTGATCGGTTGATTTAAAAAAAGTAAAACTAAGAAAAGATTGGAAAAACATGAATTAAAAAAATTCAAGGATTTTTGAAAAAAGTTCATGAATTTGCAAAAAATCATGAATTTCAAAAAAGTTCATGAATTTGAAACAAAGTTTATTAAAAATCATCAAATTTGTAAAGGAATTCATTAATTTTGAAAAAAAGTTCATCGATTTTGAGAAAAGTTCATAAATTTGAAGAAAAATTATTGATTTAAAAAAAGTTCATCAATTTCAACAAAAGTTCATCGATTTTGAAAAGAAATTACAAATTTGGGAAAAACTTCTTCGAATTTGAAAAAAAGTTTATTGATTTTGAAAAAAATCATGAATTTGAAAAAAATTCACACATTTAGCAAAAAGAAAAGGGAAAACAAAAATAAGAGGAAAAATAAAGAAACAAACAAAACCGTCCCAAAGAAAAAAGAAAGAAGAGGGAAAAAAACCAAACAAAACTGTTCCAAGAAAAAAAGAAAAGGGAAAAATAAAAAAGAAAAGAAAGAAGAAAAAGGAGGAAATAGCTGTAAGTAAACACATTAGTTGAGTTGGCGGGTTTTATTGCAACATTGGCCAAAACCGGGAGGAGGCTTCTGAAAGCCGAAACATCGCCAAAGATCATTGTGATGGTCAACTATCATGAGGTGTTTTTCTCCCGTGGTAGCGTCCTCGGCAACTTTGGTGACGTTCTGGCCCGATTTTAGGTGACAAATTTGGCCTCACTAGGCGTGCCCATATTCTACGACGGTTTGTAGTGTCACCGAACATAATTTTAAAACTAATGATATTTTTATCACATCTTATATAAAAGTTCCCTAATGTCCCTAGCTAGGTCAAACCCCTCGGCGGCAGCCTCTCCCCTCCCCATCTGACCCGCGCCTCTCAGGGAGTCCTAGACTAGGGGTCCTCGGGGTGCCAACCTATCTCTCATGGGCCGGACAGTCGGTCCGCGCTACAGCTGCTGGAAGGCCGCACTATCGGGCGACATCGTATCCGGACAGGAGATCTTTGATGCCTTGGTGTGTAATCCAAGTCAAGATAGAAGATTCGGCAGGCTTTTTCCCTTGTTGTAACCGATCATATGTAACCCTAGCACCTCTGGTGTCTATATAAACCAGAGGGTTTAGTCCATAGAGGCTAGAACAACAACCGTCATCCTACTAGCCTAGGGTTTAGTTCATCTGATCTCGTGGTAGATCAACTCTACAATCCTCATATACACAGCATAAAATCAAGCATGACGTAGGGTTTTACCTCTTAGAGAGGGCGTGAACCTGGGTAAACATCGTGTCCTTCATCCCTTGTTCCCCATTGATCCAAGATCCACAGCTCGGGACCCCTACTCGAGATCCCCCGGTTTTGACACCGACATTGAGAGTTCCGCTGTTGGATCACCAAAGGATCGATGGCTGGCGTAATCATCGGAGATGGCATCAACACCGGGGACATCTTCGTCCTCGGCTAGCTTTTCGTGTTCGGCAGCATAATTCTGCACGCCAACTCGACCGGTCATCTTGACCAGGTCAACAGCTTCGCCCCTGAGCACCAGACCAGGTTCGGTAACCTAGAGTATGTCACTGATGCTTGGGGTGATTTGATCTTCACTGGCTTCTCAGCCTCGCCCGAGGCGCCCGAAAATCCTAAAGCCTCGACTTCGGGATCTCTCCTCGGTCCAATCGTTGGATCGGCCATCGACTCGCACCCAGCCTCAAGCCCGGATACGACCTCTGCGTCCGAAGACCAGGAGTCAACCCTGGCCGGACTCACTCTCTCCGCCTCGGATCCGGCCTTGACTGTGACACAACTTCAGCGTCCGAAGACCAGGAGTTAACCCTGGCCAATCTCACTCTCCTTGCCTCGTATCCGGTTTTGAACCGTGACGCAGCTTCGGCATCCGAAGACCGGGAGTAGCCCTAGTCGGACTCGCCCTTCACCCCACCACATCGAAAGTCGACTACGAAGAAACCCCAGACATCGACCTAACTGGTCTTTCCCTTTTAAGTGAGATGCTAGATCGGATCCAGGCGATGACTACCACGGATGTCCCATCCTCGACCTGCGTTCAGCAGGGCCTTGAGGTGGGCCATGGGGAATTTTACATCCCACCCACCACCCACTTGGTAGCCACTATCAAAGATTTAACCGACATGCTAGACTACGCCTCTGAGGAGGCCGAAGACATGGATGAAGACATCAGAGTCATGTCCCACTCTGACGCAACCCCTCCCATCACTGGACGATGGACGGTCACCTCCACCTACGATATCGACATGGTGGATACCCCAAGGACAACGGCAATGGTGCTAATAACAACGATGGCACGCCCAGAAGAGACAACGACAAGCCCGGTGAGGAGCCTCCTAAACGCCGACGGCAGCGCCGCGACCAAAGGGGTGCAGAAGGAGGGAACGCAACATGATCACCGGAGATAATGACACCCAGGACAACTTGGAGGACCTCGGTGACCCTGCTGCCCTTGAGCAGCGACCCGACAACTCGGAGGAGAACGGGGATCAGTACAACCCCAAGGACCTCAATGACTCCGAAGACAGCAACTACCCCCCCCCTCTCCGAAGAGGAGGTTAGCCTTGGAGCCGAGGACTTCATCGTCCCCGAGGATCCGCTGGATCAAGAGTGATTTAAACAGCAACTTATTGCCACTGCATGAAGCCTAAAGAAGCAGCAGCAGCAGGTTAAGGCTGAACAAGACACCCTCAACGATAGGTGGACAAAAGTCCTGGCAGCCGAAGAAGGGTACGGCTATGAGCAGCAAAACAAAAGTTACCCAAACTGGAAGTTGCTGCCTGAGTTCGACAACGAAGCCCTTGAGCCCGTACCAACAAGACGAACTCAGGACAATCAGCTAGAAAGCCCCCCTCAAGTAAGGAACGGACCGGCTGGAAGGCCCGAAGACCCGCCAGCGCCCGCCCGTAGGAGGAGAAAGGAGCCAGGAGAGCCTGAAGACACATACGACCTGCGATGTGACTTGAACGCCAGAACGGGTAATGCAAGATCCATCTATGGATCCAGAGGATACCCTCCCATAGACGGGACAGGTACCAAGAATGGCTCGACCGAAATGATAGAGCTCGGGAGCAACACCGGGCTCGGATGGAAGCTGGACTCTAGCCCGACGTGGCCTGAGTAAGGTGCGCCGCTCACCCGGCGTGTTTTACAGACGAGATGATGCAGCATTAGTTCCCCGAAGGGTTTAAACCCGTGAATATTGAACAATACGACGGGACTATAGACCCGGCCGTGTGGATCGAAGACTTTCTTCTCCACATTGATATGGCTCGAGGAGATGACCTCCACGCCATAAAATACTTGCCATTAAAGCTCAAAAAGGACCAGTGAGGCATTGGCTGAATAGCCTCCCTGAAAACTCCATAGGGAGTTGGGAGGAACTCGAGGATGCTTTCCGAGCCAACTTTTAAGGCACCTATGTCCGCCCCCCCCAGACACCGATGACCTCAGCCATGTGGTCTGATAACCCACAAGTATAGGGGATCGCAACAGTTTTCGATAAGTAAGAGTGTCGAACCCAACGAGGAGCTAAAGGTAGAACAAATATTCCCTCAAGTTCTATCGACCACCGATACAACTCTACGCACGCTTGATGTTCACTTTACCTAGAACAAGTATGAAACTAGAAGTACTTTGTAGGTGTTGTTGGATAGGTTTGCAAGATAATAAAGAGTACGTAAATAAAAGGTAGGGGCTGTTTAAGTAAAGACACAATAAAGTAAATATAGTGAGTGTGGAAAAGTGGTGGTAGGAGTTGCGAAATTGCCCCTAAGCAATTGACTACTTTACTAGATCGATAGCAAGTATTATGTGGGAGAGGCCACTGCTAGCATGTCATCCCTGACTTGGAATTCTATGCACTTATGATTGGAACTATTAGCAAGCATCCGCAACTACTAATGTTCATTAAGGTAAAACCCAACCTGTGACGCCCGGATAGTTACGCTACAGTAACCCTCCGCTAATGATGCCACGTCACCACGATTACTGTTGTTAATCTTGCGATGATTCAAATCCCGTTCAAATTTCAAATTTAAAATCAAGACAAACAATTAAAGTTTTCAAAAACTAAAACTAAAATGTCTGGGTTGTGTCAAATAAATTGCAAGTAGTAATGGTGGAGAAACCACATGTTTAATAAAATATTTAAATGCTCAAAATTAACTAAAACAACAACTAGGACAATTAATTAAATACCTTTTTAAGATATAAGGTTACAAACTATTTTTTAATTAAATGCCTAAATAGTATTGGCAGTGGTATAACTAGTAGTACTACATTAGGTGATGTTTTTATAATGAACAAAACTAAAATGTGTAGTAAATAAAATAGCAAAACTAATTAAACAGGAAAAGTAAACAAAAAGAAAAAAAGGAAAACAAAGGGGCAAACCCCCCGGCCCAACTGGGCCACGGCCCAGCAGGCCACCAGGCCGCCTGGCCGGCCCACCCCCCCCCCCATAACCCCCCCCCCCCCCCGTGACCTAACCCTCGTCGCCCCACTCCCCCCCCGCATGATCCCCTCGCTCCTCCCCCCCGATCGGATCTAGATCGGGGCAGCAGGCCCCCAATGCCATCGCCTCTCCCCTTCGCCCCCATCGATCCACATCAGGACCGAACCGCCGCCGACGCCGCCTTGGCTCCGTGCTCGAGCCCCGCGCCGACCGGCGCCCCCGCTGCGGTGGCCGAGCCACCCGCCGGCGACGAACCCCCTCCCTCACGCCCGTGCCACGGCCTCTTCATCACTGCACCCCGCCACCGCCCGTCGCCTCATCCTCCTCGTCTCCTCCTCGTCGACAACGCGTCCTCGTCCTCCTCCCCAAAGGCTCCACCGAGCCTCGCCGCCCCCTGCTCAGCAACGCTGGTGAGGACCCCGGTCCTCCTCCCCGTGCCCTCACTCCGGCGCTCGCCCGCGCCACCACACCATCTGCTCCGCGCGTCGCTATGCCCGGCCATGACCGCGCCCCATGCCTCCCACTCGCACCGCCGCTTGCTGCCGGGAGCCGCTGAACCGCGCGTCGCGCTCGCCGCCCTTGCTCTGCGGCCTCGACCCCTTGCTCCCGCTCCGCTGCAGCCACTGCCTGCCGCTGCTCCGGCCGGCGAGCCTCGCCGTGGCTGGCTTGGGTCAGTGCCCAGTCGGGCTAGCGCCCGCGCCTGGGGCCAGCACCGTGCGCCCGCATCATTCGGGCGATGCCCGAAACCCGCATGCCCAGCACCCGCAAGCCTCCCCCAGAGCCACTGACTATGAGGCCCCACCCCAGAACGAATTTAAAAAAAGAGTTAAAATAAATAAATTAGTAATTAATTAATTAATAAGTTAATTAAGTTAATTAATCCTATTTCACAAATCTAATCAAAATGAATTAACCTAATCATTTAGTTAACTATTTAATCATGTTTAATTAACCTGTGACTATGACGAACGGGCCCCACGTGCCAGGGTTGACCTAGTCAACCTATAAACCTGCTGACATCATGCTGATGTCACGCTGACCCAATAATTACCTTTTCTAATTAATTAAAATCTGTTAATTCCAAAATTGAATTAAAAATTTAAATATTAATATAAAATAAACCGTAGCTCGGATGGAAAAACTTTGTACATGAAAGTTGCTCAGAACGACGAGATGAATTAGGATACACAGTCCGTTCGTCCACCACACATCCCTAGCATAGCAAACACGCAGCTTTTCCCCTCCAATTCATTTGTCCGAAAACGGGAAACACCGGGGATACTTTCCCGGATGTTTCCCCCCTTTCCCGGTATCACCTAGTACCGCGTTAGGGCATACCTAGCACCGCGTATTGCCTCGTTATGTTTTGTGATGCTTTGTTTGCTCCGTATTTACTGTTTCTTCCCCCTCTTCTTCTCCAGTAGACCCCGAGACCGACGCTGCTGCTACCCAGTACGACTACGGTGTTGACGACCCCTCTCTCTTGCCAGAGCAACCAGGCAAGCCCCCCTTTGATCACCAGATATCGCCTACTCTCCTCTATACTGCTTGCATTAGAGTAGTGTAGCATGTTACTACTTTCCGTTAATCCTATTCTGATGCATAGCCTGTCATTGTTGCTACAACTGTTGATACCTTACCTGCAATCCTAAATGCTTAGTATAGGATGCTAGATTATCATCAGTGGCCCTACACTCTTGTCCGTCTGCCATGCTATACTACTGGGCGGGAGGTGATCACGGGCATATACTATATATTTTACATTGTTACATTACCGGTGATACTGTTTGGAGATGGGGGCTGAAGGGGCAAGTGGCTCCATCCCGGTAGAGGTGGGCCTGGGTTCCCGACGGCCCCCGACTGTTACTTTGTGGCGGAGCGACAGGGCAGGTTGAGACCACCTAGGAGAGAGGTGGGCCTGGCCCTGGTCGGCGTTCGCGGTTATTTCAAAATAACATGTTTAACGAGATCTGGGTATTTGATCCGAGTCTGGCTACTGGCCTATACGCACTAACCATCTACGCGGGGACGGTTATGGGAACTCGACGTCGTGGTATCAGACGAAGCCTTCGTGACCTCAGCGACTGAGCGGCGCGCGCTGGATTGGAGTGGAACGCCTGCTAGGCTAGGTCTGCTTCCGGCCGCGTTCGCAACGTGCAGGTGTGCAATGGGCGATGGGCCCAGACCCCTGCACCATAGGATTTAGACCAGTGTGCTGACCTCTCTGTTGTGCCTAGGTAGGGCTGCGATGTGTTGATCTTCCGAGACCGGGCAAGACCTAGAAAAGTGTGTCCGGCCAAATGGGATCGAGCGTGTTGGGTTATGTGGTGCACCCCTGCAGGGAAGTTAATCTATTCGAATAGCCGTGATCCTCGGTAACAGGATGACTTGGAGTTGTACCTTGACCTTATGACAACTAGAACTGGATACTTAATAAAACACACCCTTCCAAGTGCTAGATACAACCCGGTGGTCGCTCTCTAATAGGGCGGCGAGGAGAGGATCGCCGGGTAGGATTATGCTATGCGATGTTACTTGGTGAACTTGCCATCTACTCTCTTCTTGTGCTGCAAGATGGAGGTTACCAAAAGCGTAGTCTTCGATAGGACCAGCTATCCCCCTCTTATTCCAGCATTCTGCAGTTCAGTCCACATATGATACCCTTATTCCATTTGATACCAATGCATACATATGTAGTGTAGCTCCTTGCTTGCGAGTACTTTGGATGAGTACTCACGGTTGCTTTGCTCCCTCTTTTCCCCCTTTCTACACTCGATTGCTGTGACCAGATGTTGGAGCCTAGGAGCCAGACGCCACCGTCGATGACGACTACTACTACTCGGGAGGTGCCTACTACTACGTGCAGCCCGCTGACGACGACCAGGAGTAGTTTAGGAGGATCCCAGGCAGGAGGCCTGCGCCTCTTTCGATCTGTATCCCAGTTTGTGCTAGCCTTCTTAAGGCAAACTTGTTTAACTTATGTCTGTACTCAGATATTGTTGCTTCCGCTGACTCGTCTATGATCGGGCTCTTGTATTCAAGCCCTCGAGGCCCCTGGCTTGTATTATGATGCTTGTATGACTTATTTTATTTGTAGAGTTGTGTTGTGATATCTTCCTGTGAGTCCCTAATCTTGATCGTACACGTTTGCGTGTATGATTAGTGTACGGTCAAATCGAGGGCGTCACAAGTTGGTATCAGAGCCGACTGTCTGTAGGAATCCCCCTTCCAAACTCCTTGGCCGAAGTTGAGCCTAGACATTGCAAAAAACTTTACTAACATGGCTGTGTGGCTTACAGGCCCACGTCGCCATTGGGTGATATTAGGATCTTTTACTCCTCGATCTTTACTCTAGGACTCTGAACTCTCTTCTACTCGGGATAAACGATTTTACTCACTCTAACTTTAGGTTCTCGAGAATACTTCTCCCAGAGAGCCCCTTCAATCCAGATGACCGCCTGCTGCACCAGAAAATTTTGAAGATACTCTTCGATGTTTCCCCGAACCTTGTGCCTGTTGCTTTTGCAATTCCTTACCACCGAAATATCCCTATGAATAAATACTTACACCTATCGTTCTTTCCTTTATTCCCAGTCGATCTTGTTATTACAAGATACCCCGAGAATACTTTGTGCCTCTACCTTGTAGTTCCTTGCCGCAAAAATACCCCTACGGATAATTCCTCGCACTTATCGAGCATCTGCTCATTCCCAGTTGTTCATGTATTTCGCAAAAGTCTTTGAAATACCATTCGGTCTTCCGAATATCCTGAGTAGCCTATTGCTCTTGAAATTCTTGCTTTCTTGCATTATGGTTAATCCCATAAGTCTCGTAATCTTATTGGCATCCCTTGTCATTATCATTTTGATTCCATTGATACAATATGTTGCGAATGCACGCAATCCTCAATCAGATCCTAGAATTGATCCTTCTGGCTCAGACGTCATTGTAAACATGAGCTGGATCTCGACCAATTAAATTTTTCCATCGATTGTACCCCTAAGGCTATTCAACTTATCCATCCCTAATTAGAGCATTGCTTCTAATCCCTTGTCTTGAAATTGATAATTCCTTTGCATTTGAACTTTGAGTTAGTCAGTTGTTTCCATAAATTGATCTCCTTGCATTCCTTCTTCCTCTGGTTGAGTACCGATGCTCACATCAGATCCTTTGTGGACCACCAGATCCTTTGTTGGATTTTATCCGACATCGTCCTTCATATTCTATAAGCTTGTGAGCCTTTCCTCGGATACTTAATGCCTTTGGTAAATCGTATCCTCTGCTTTTTATAGCATGCTCTACTTTCGAGCTGGTGATATTTACTATTGAAGCTTGTGGTATATGTTTCTAAGATGCCCCGATGGGTTGAACCTATACCTTCTCTAAAACCGTGTGAACCCGAAAGTTTTCATGAGTCATACTCTTCTGGTGCTTCGCCAGATAAAATTTCAACACTGCAACTTCTTCGAAAATGAGAAGTGAATGGAAAGTTATACATTGAAGAAGTGGGAGCCAGCCTTGAGCTTGTGTTCATGCCCATGGAAACGATGTAGATCTTATCATTAAAGCTTCTCTTAAAGATAATTACCCCCTTGTTATAAGTTCATCTTCTATCCGTGGTTTGATCATTTATGATTGTGGTTTTGACCATAATTTCTCCCTTTGATTCCATTTCTTGGACAAGTTAAAGTACTTGTCTTCTGCAATTCATTATGCCTGTCCAATCCTTATTCTGATCTACCTTCGAGTATTAACCCTTGGTATCTCGAGAATAACACGGAACTACATAACTTCTTATGAGTTCTTCATCAACTATTATTCTCATCGATTCCATTTTTCCAACGGGTTCTGAGTTGTTAGAACCCCTCAAGGACACCGACAAGTGAATCGAGTCCGCACTCTGATTCAGTAACTCTTAAGTAATTTTCGTTTCTTATGAGTTTAATAACTCTTCAAGTCATGCCTAGCCTGATCGGCTATATCATTATCGTGTAACTTTTTAACTGTGCTACCTAGATCTTCTTCCCGGAGCACAAGTTTCGACGCTGAGCTAAGCTTACGTTGATTTCCTTGTCTTATCATTCCACCTCGGACAACAAGCTTGGTTTCGAGTTTGTGTCGTACCCATGGTTCCAATAAGCTCTTGCTTCGTCATTCCTTTGACTTGATGTCATCGCTGATCGATTACATCTTCAGGTAATCTCTCGACAAATGTGCCGTGATCATTATCAACATTCTGAGCTCTTCCAGAATATCAATCAAATTCATGATGAGAATTACCATCCTTGCCCCTCGATGATTTGTGTTGTCATCGACTACTTCCTTGCCTTCTTTCCAACACAAACTTGTTCGTGTTGTGGCTATACCTTGAGTTCCTTGTTATCCGACTTATGTTATGTTCTACCTTGAAGTATTACCATCTTTTATGTCAAGAATGTGGTGAGAATTTCACCACCTCTTAAGAATTCTTGGTATGGTGATACTTCTCACCCTCACCATTCTTTCTTGGTACCCGTGTTGTTTCTAACCGGAATACCGACAATTGAACTATGACGTGTGAATTCAAAACTTCTAGCAACCCTATTGGTTTGAAGTGAATGGTCGAGTTTTCTTTTGTTCGTCAAGTCACCATTCTAACATTGATCGTGCAACCCAGCCCATATTTCGGGTGCACCTTTCAACCAATGTTTAATTGTGTATGTCTTTCCTCGAGCATACATTGTTATATCATTTGATATGACTAATGTTATCTCCATGTTCACGTAATTGTGGAAATCCATATTTTTGGAAATCTCAATGAATTGGCGCTGAGTCCATCAGCCACCTCCTCACCCTCTCCTTGATTTAATGATGAACTCTTGTTTCGGAACTCCCTTCCCTAGTTCATTTCCCGAGAATCTTACAATGTCTTCTCGTCAATTTGTGTTACACCTTTTCCTTCTCAGGCATCCTGAGTCTGAGGTATCCTGCCACCAATCAGACCCGAATCTTGGTCAGCTATGATGGTTGGAACACATTTCCAAGGGTTATAACGTTGGTCTTTATATGACCCGGTAAGGTGATGCCATGCCTAGCACACCTTGCCGAAGGACCTATTGTTATAGTTTCATTTTCTGCAAGGTTATCCATTCATCCATGAGGAAATTGTAAGACTTATTCTACAAGTTGTTCCCGATGGATCCTTCGTGTATCCAGAGTTTGACCTTTGCTTGAAAACCATGTCAATGCTATCTCGAAACATGTCATTGGTACTCTGATTTTCAATAAGAACATTTGAAGCACAAAGCTACATTTTCTTTATCAATTATCCAAACACCTTCGTATGGGTAATGGCATGAAATTTCTCTCCCCTTTCCTAAAGGGTTTTCTATGTTATGTCCCGTCATGGATATCATGCTCTTCTTGCCCTTGGGAAGGATATACCCTTGAAATATGTGTTTAAACACATTTTCCTTTCAGTTGTTCTATTTAATCTGATAATCCTATTTTCCTTTCCATTGGTTGGTTTAACGTTTCTTGAGGTCTAAGTAATCTAAGCAGTATTATTCTCCTGCTTATGTAAACACCTCGGTGTACAACTCTGTCAGCAAGACCCTGTTACCATCGTTGATGACATTTCGGAAACCATGATGGACGAGAACTTTGCCTATTGGTCCGCCTCATTCAATGAGCAGGAAAATGGTTCTCTTCATCCCTCGCCCTTGGTATCGACGTTGTTGCCTACATAATCGACAGGCTACCCTCTGACATGCCTTTCTTGCATGATCATGCAAGACGTCTCCGCCCTTCCCACTTTTAACCCACATGGTGGGCCCATAATCCACAATTCCACAGGATCAAAACCTGACTCTCCTGTACAACCCTGTTTATAATGGTTATTCCCCACGCTTGGCTTCGTATTTAATTCATGGGTCACCTTCCTAGTGCTCTATTCTGGTATGGGACGCAATACTTACTCTCGCTACTCTGAACCCCTTTCTCACTCAGGTTCAGACTTCGAGCAACTATCTATCTGCTTGAAACTTCTTATTGTACCTTCGAACTTTACTCTCAATGTGTTTTAATTGTTCAACTCGAGAGGCACTCGTATGATCATTCATGGGTTAACCCCAGATTTTACCCTTATAGCATTCTGTCGTTGCCAATTTGCCCCGTTACCTATTCGTAAGAACGATGGAACCCCCGAAGAAAGGATGAAGACTTCATAATGATGACCTGAAGCAGTGGAATGAAGACATCAATGTAATGGATTGACCTCTTCGATAAAAGCAACCAAGACCGAGGAGATTCGTTAGAATTACCTAACCAGACCCTTTCCCCTTACTCCCGGTCCTAAATCTCGGGACGAGATTTCTTGTAGTGGAGGAGAATTGTGACGCCCGGATAGTTACGCTACAGTAACCCTCCGCTAATGACGCCACGTCACCACAATTACTGTTGTTAATCTTGCGATGATTCAAATCCCGTTCAAATTTCAAATTTAAAATCAAGACAAACAATTGAAGTTTTCAAAAACTAAAACTAAAATGTCCGGGTTGTGTCAAATAAATCGCAAGTAGTAATGGTGGAGAAACCACATGTTTAATAAAATATTTAAATGCTCTAAATTAACTAAAACAACAACTAGGACAATTAATTAAATACCTTTTTAAGATATAAGGTTACAAACTATTTTTTTAATTAAATGCCTAACTAGTATTGGCAGTGGTATAACTAGTAGTACTACATTAGGTGCTGTTTTTATAATGAACAAAACTAAAATGTGTAGTAAATAAAATAGCAAAACTAATTAAACAGGAAAAGTAAACAAAAATAAAAAAGGAAAACAAAGGGGCAAACCCCCCGGCCCAACTGGGCCACGGCCCAACAGGCCACCAGGCCGCCAGGCCGGCCCACCCCCCCCCCCCCCACCCCCCCCCCCCCCCCCCCCCCCGCCCCCCCCCCCCCCCTCCCCCCCGCACGATCCCCTCGCTCCTCCCCCTGATCGGATCTAGATCGGGGCAGCAGGCCCCCAATGCCATCGCCTCTCCCCTTCGCCCCCATCGATCCACATCAGGACCGAACCGCCGCCGACGCCGCCCTGGCTTCGTGCTCGAGCCCCGCGCCGCCCGGCGCCCCCGCTGCGGTGGCCGAGCCACCCGCCGGCGACGAACCCCCTCCCTCACGCCCGTGCCACGGCCTCTTCATCACTGCACCCCGCCACCGCCCGTCGCCTCGTCCTCCTCGTCTCCTCCTCGTCGATGACGCGTCATCGTCCTCCTCCCCAAAGGCTCCATCGAGCCTCGTCGCCCCCCTGCTCAACAACGCTGGTGAGGACCCCGGTCCTCCTCCCCGTGCCCTCACTCCGGCGCTCGCCCGCGCCACCACACCATCTGCTCCGCGCATCGCTATGGCCGGCCATGACCGCGCCCAAGCCTCCCACTCGCACCGCCGCTTGCTGCCGGGAGCCGCTGAACCGCGCGTCGCGCTCGCCGCCCTTGCTCTGCGGCCTCGCCCCCTTGCTCCCGCTCCGCCGCAGCCGCTGCCTGTCGCTGCTCCGGCCGGCAAGCCTCGCCGTGGCTGGCCTGGGTCAGTGCCCAGTCGGGCTAGCGCCCGTGCCTGGGGCCAGCACCGTGCGCCCGCATCATTCGGGCGATGCCCGAAACCCGCATGCCCAGCACCCGCAAGCCTCCCCCAGAGCCACTGACTATGAGGCCCCACCCCAGAACGAATTAAAAAAAGAGTTAAAATAAATAAATTAGTAATTAGTTAATTAATAAGTTAATTAAGTTAATTAATCCTATTTCACTAATCTAATGAAAATGAATTAACCTAATCATTTAGTTAACTATTTAATCATGTTTAATTAACCTGTGACTATGACGAACGGGCCCCACGTGCCAGGGTTGACCTAGTCAACCTGTAAACCTACTGACATCATGTTGATGTCACGCTGACCCAATAATTACCTTTTCTAATTAATTAAAATCTGTTAATTCCAAAATCGAATTAAAACTTTAAATATTAATATAAAATAAACCGTAGCTCGGATGGAAAAACTTTGTACATGAAAGTTGCTCAGAACGACGAGACAAATTCGGATACGCAATCCGTTCGTCCGCCACACATCCCTAGCATAGCAAACACGCAGCTTTCCCCCTCCAATTCATTTATTCGAAAACGCGAAACACCGGGGATACTTTCCTGGATGTTTCCCCCCTTTCTCGGTATCACCTAGTACTGTGTTAGGGCATACCTAGCACCGCGTATTGCGTCGTTATGTTTTGTGATGCTTTGTTTGCTCCGTATTTATTGTTTCTTCCCCCTCTTCTTCTCCGGTAGACCCCGAGACCGACGCCGCTGCTACCCAGTACGACTACGGTGTTGACGACCCCTCTCTCTTGCCAGAGCAACCAGGCAAGCCCCCCTTTGATCACCAGATATCGCCTACTCTCCTCTATACTGCTTGCATTAGAGTAGTGTAGCATGTTAGTGCTTTCCGTTAATCCTATTCTGATGCATAGCCTGTCATTGTTGCTACAACTGTTGATACCTTACCTGCAATCCTAAATGCTCAGTATAGGATGCTAGATTATCATCAGTGGCCCTACACTCTTGTCCATCTGCCATGCTATACTACTGGGCCGTGATCACTTCGGGAGGTGATCACGGGCATATACTATATATTTTACACTGTTACATTACCGGTGATACTGTTTGGAGATGGGGGCTGAAGGGGCAGGTGGCGCCATCCCGGTAGAGGTGGGCCTGGGTTCCCGATGGCCCCCGACTGTTACTTTGTGGTGGAGCGACAGGGCAGGTTGAGACCACCTAGGAGGGAGGTGGGCCTAGCCCTGGTCGGCGTTCGTGGTTATTTCAAAATAACATGTTTAACGAGATCTGGGTATTTGATCTGAGTCTGGCTACTGGCCCATACGAACTAACCATCTACGCGGGGACAGTTATGGGCACTCGACGTCGTGGTATCAGCCGAAGCCTTCGTGATGTCAGCGACTGAGCGGCGTGCGCCGGATTGGACTGGAACGCCTGCTAGGCTAGGTCTGCTTCCGGCCGCGTTCGCAATGTGCAGGTGTGCAATGGGCGATGGGCCCAGACCCCTGCGCCATAGGATTTAGACCGGTGTGCTGACCTCTCTGTTGTGCCTAGGTAGGGCTGCGACGTGTTGATCTTCCGAGGCCGGGCATGACCCAGAAAAGTGGGTCCGGCCAAATGGGATCGAGCGTGTTGGGTTATGTGGTGCACCCCTGCAGGGAAGTTAATCTATTCGAATAGCCGTGATCCTCGGTAACAGGACGACTTGGAGTTGTACCTTGACCTTATAACAACTAGAACTGGATACTTAATAAAACACACCCTTCCAAGTGCCAGATACAACCCGGTGGTCGCTCTCTAACAGGGCGACGAGGAGAGGATCGCCGGGTAGGATTATGATATGCGATGTTACCTGGTGAACTTGCCATCTACTCTCTTCTTCTGCTGCAAGATGGAGGTTACCAGAAGCGTAGTCTTCGATAGGACTAGCTAGCCCCCTCTTATTCCGGCATTCTGCAGTTAAGTCCACATATGATACCCTTATTCCATTTGATACCAATGCATACATATGTAGTGTAGCTCCTTGCTTGCGAGTACTTTGGATGAGTACTCACAGTTGCTTTGCTCCCTCTTTTCCCCCTTTCTATACTCGATTGCTGCGACCAGACGTTGGAGCCCAGGAGCCAGATGCCACCGTCGACGACGACTACTACTACTCGGGAGGTGCCTCCTACTACGTGCAGCCCGCTGACGACGACCAGGAGTAGTTTAGGAGGATCTCAAGCAGGAGGCATGCGCCTCTTTCGATCTGTATCCTAGTTTGTGCTAGCCTTCTTAAGGCAAACTTGTTTAACTTATGTCTGTACTCAGATATTGTTGCTTCCGCTGACTCGTCTATGATCGAGCTCTTTTATTCGAGCCCTCGAGGCCCCTGGCTTGTATTATGATGCTTGTATGACTTATTTTATCTGTAGAGTTGTGTTGTGATATCTTCCCGTGAGTCCCTGATCTTGATCGTACACGTTTGCGTGTATGATTAGTGTACGGTCAAATCAGGGGCGTCACACAACCATAGCATTAAGATATATTGGTCCCCCTTCAATCCCGTATGCATCAATTTCTATGCTAGGTTGAAGCTTCTGTCACTCTTGCCCTCCAATACATAGTCCTATCAACATACAACTAACCTTAGGGTGTGATCCACACGCGCAATCATATGATGGGCACCAAAGGACAGCAACATAACCACAAGCAAATTAAATCAATCATAGCAATTCATCAACCATCGATAGGACAACGAAAATCTACTCAGACATCATAGGATGGCAACACATCATTGGATAATAATATGAAGCATAAAGCACCATGTTCAAGTAGAGGGTACAGCGGGTTGCGAGAGAGCGGACCACTGTAGATAGATGGGGGAAGGTGATGGGGAAGTTGGTGAAGATGGTGGAGGTGTTGGTGTAGATCGCGGTGATGATGATGGCCCCCTAGTGGCACTCCGGTGCCACCGGAAGCAAGGGGGAGAGAGCCCCCTCCTTCTTCTTCTTCCTTGACCTCCTCCCTAGATGGGAGAAGGGTTTCCCCTATGGTACATGGCCTCCATGGCACGGGAGGGGCGAGAGCCCCTCCGAGATTGGATCTGTCTCTCTGTCTCTCTCTGTTTCTGCGTTGTCAGATTCTTCCCTTTCACCGTTTCTTATATTCCCGGAGATCCGTAACTCCGATTGGGCTGAAATTTTGACACGATCTCTATCCGGAAATTAGCTTCCTTGCGGCAAAAGAAGGGCACCAACAGCCTTACGGGGTGGTCACGAGGGTCAGGGGCGCGCCCCCCTACCTCGTGCCCCCCTCGGACACCGTCTCGCGTTGATTTTACTTCCCAAAAATCATAAATATTCCAAAATAATTCTGCATCCGTTTTCATTCCGTTTGGACTCCGTTTGATATGGATATTCTGTGAAACAAAAAACATGCAACAAACAGGAACTGGCACTGGGCCTGGATCAATATGTTAGTCCCAAAAATAGTATAAAAAGTTGCCAAAAGTATATGAAAGTTGTAAAATATTGGCATGGAACAATAAAAAATTATAGATACGACGGAGACGTATCAGCATCCCCAAGCTTAATTCCTGCTCGTCCTCGAGTAGGTAAAGATAAAAAAGATAATTTTGATGTGGAATGCTACCTAGCATAATCTTGATCATATGTCTAATCATGGCATGAATATTAAGACACGAGTGATTCAAAGCAATAGTCTATCCTTTTACATAAAAATAATAATACTTCAAGCATACCAACCAAGCAATTATGTCTTTTCAAAATAACATGGCCAAAGAAAGTTATCCCTACAAAATCATATAGTTTGGCTATGCTCCATCTTCACCACACAAAATATTCACATCATGCACAACCCCGATGACAAGACAAGCAATTGTTTCATACTTTTGACGTTCTCAAACCTTTTCAACTTTCACGCAATACATGAGCGTGAGCCATGGACATAGCACTATAGGTGGAATAGAATATGATGGTGGAGAAGACAAAAAGGAGAAGATAGTCTCACATCAACTAGGCATATCAATGGGCTATGGAGATGCCCATAAATAGATATCAATGTGAGTGAGTAGGGATTGCCATGCAATGGATGCACTAGAGCTATAAGTGTATGAAAGCTCTAACTGAAACTAAGTGGGTGTGCATCCAACTTGCTTGCTCATGAAGACCTCGGGCATTTGAGGAAGCCCATCATCGGAATATACAAGCCAAGTTCTATAATGAAAATTCCCACTAGTATATGAAAGTGATAACTCAAGAGACTCTCTATATGAAGAACATGGTGCTACTTTGAAGCACAAGTGTGGAAAAAGGATAGTAGCACTGCCCCTTCTCTCTTTTTCTCTCATTTTTTGTTTTCTTTTTTTCTCTTTTTTTGGGCCTTCTCTTTTTTTTTGCCTTTCTCTCTTTTATTTTTTTTTATTTTTTTCGTCCGGAGTCTCATCCTGACTTGTGGGGGAATCATAGTCTCCGTCATCCTTTCCTCACTGGGGCAATGCTCTAATAATGATGATCATCACACTTTTATTTACTTACAACTCAATATTACAACTCGATATCTAGAACAAAGATATGACTCTATATGAATGCCTCCGGCGGTGTACCGGGATGTGCAATGATCTAGCGTAGCAATGACATCAAAAAACGGACAAGCCATGAAAACATCATGCTAGCTATCTTACGATCATGCAAAGCAATATGACAATGAATGCTCAAGTCATGTATATGATGATGATGGAAGTTGCATGGCAATATATCTCGGAATGGCTATGGAAATGCCATGATAGGTAGGTATGGTGGCTGTTTTGAGGAAGGTGTATGGTGGGTTTATGGTACCGGCGAAAGTTGCGCGGTACTAGAGAGGCTAGCAATGGTGGAAGGGTGAGAGTGCGTATAATCCATGGACTCAACATTATTCATAAAGAACTCACATACTTATTGCAAAAATCTATTAGTCATCGAAACAAAGTACTACGCGCATGATCCTAGGGGGATAGATTGGTAGGAAAAGACCATCACTCGTCCTTGACCGCCACTCATAAGGAAGACAATCAATAAATAAATCATGCTCCGACTTCATCACATAACGGTTCACCATACGTGCATGCTACGGGAATCACAAACCTCAACACAAGTATTTCTACAATCCACAACTACCCACTAGCATGACTCTAATATCACCATCTTTATATCGCAAAACTATTGCAAGGAATCAAACATATCATATTCAGTGATCTACAAGTTTTATGTTGGATTTTATGACTAACCATGTGAATGACCAGTTCCTGTCATCTCTCTAAATAGATATAAGTGAAGCAAGAGAGTTTAATTCTTTCTACAAAATATATGCCCACGCTCTAACAAATATAAGTGAAGCAAAATAACATTCTACAAATGGCGGTTTTCTATGTAAAGAGAAACAGGCAATCCAAACTTCAAATGATATAAGTGAAGCACATGAAGCATTCTATAAAGCCATACTCAAAAGATATAAGTGAAGTTCATAGAGCATTCTATAAATAAACCAAGGACTATCTCATACCAGCATGGTGCATAAAAGAAAGATGAAAACTAAATGCGAAAGATGCTCCAAGATTGCACATATCACATGAACGAAACGAATCCGAAAACATATTGATACTTGTTGAAGAAAGAGGGGATGCCTCCCCAGCATCCCCAAGCTTAGATGCTTGAGTCTCCTTGAATATTTACTTGGGGTGCCTCGGGCATCCCCAAGATTGAGCTCTTGCCTCTCTTCCTTCTTCTCACATCGAGACCTTCTCAATCATCGAACACTTCATCCACACAAAACTTCAACAGAAAACTCGGTAAGATCCGTTAGTATAATAAAGCAAATCACTACTCTAAGTACTGTTGCAAACCAATTCATATTTTGTTTTTGCATTGTGTTTACTGTAATATAACTTTTCCATGGTTTAATCCACTGATATAAATTGTTAGTTTCATCAAAACAAGCAAACTATGCATCAAAAACAGAATATGTCTAAAACAGAACAGTCTGTAATAATCTGAACATTCACCATACTTCTGATACTTGAAAATTCTACCAAAATTAGGAAAAATAAACAATTTGTATAGGAAGACAGTGCAAAAAGAATCATAACATTTTACGTTCCATCTAAAAATGTAAAATCACGCACTACAGCCAAAGTTTCTGTCCTGCACCGTACAAATCATCAAGCAAATGTAAACATCCTAAAGGCAAACCTTGGCACATTATTTTTATAATACAATGGAATTGTACAAGGGGATAATTATTTTTGTTGAAAAGTTTCTGTAATCAATATTCACAAAGTTTCCGTGATCATGAACAAAGTTCAAGGCTAGCTCCCACTTCGACAATGCTTGTCTTTCTCACTTTCGCTTTCCTTTTTGAAAAAGTTTTGGGTTCCCCTCTTTATTTTTGTTGTTTTTAAACTATATGAAATCACTCAACATAAATAAATGACTCTCTAAAACTTCCGGGTTGTCTCCCTGGCAGCTCTTTCTTTAAAGCCATTAAGCTAGGCATATAGTGCTCAAGTAATGAATCCACCCGGATCCCAAGGTATATCAAAGCCAATTTTAATTAGCAATGATTTTTAATTTAGTAGTGAGCACAAAGTAACATATATCATGTAATGACGAAGTCTAAATCTCTTCCTATGCATCGGCATGTCATAAAAGAACAATTCATGCACACAAAGTAAAGGCCAATGCATAGTATAAACAGTTTCTTGCAATTTTATCATATTGGAAACATAGAGAGGTGGAGATATAGTTCCTCTCTCATAATAATTGCAAGTAGGATCAGCAAGCACATGCATGTTATATCTATCAAGATCATCATGTGCAACGGTAAAAGGCAACCCATCAATATAATCCTTAATAAGCACAAACTTCTCCGATATAGTGTAGTTTGGAGAATTCAAAAAGATAATAGGACTATCATGTGTGGATGCAATAGCAACAATTTCATGTTTAACATAAGGAACTATAGCAAGTTCATCTCCATAAGCATCATTCATATTGGCATCTTGGCCACAAGCATAGCAAGCATCATCAAAAAGGGATATTTCAAGAGAATCAATGGGATCATAATAGTCATCATAGCAATCATCCTTCGTAAGTACGAAGGGGAATTAAACAATGTATGAGTTGAAGAGTTAATCTCATTAGAAGGTGGGCACGGGTGATCAATCCGCTCTTCCTCCTTTTGTTCTTCGCTCTCCTCATCATTTTTTTCATCCAATGAGCTCACAGTTTCATCAATTTCTTCTTCCATAGACTCCTGCAAAATATTAGTTTCTTCTTGGACAGCGGAGTAGCCCTCAATATATAGTTCAACATAGGCATTAGAAGCATAATTATCATAGCAATATTTAAATATGGCAAAATTTTCAGATTTGTAAAGAGTAGCATCATACTTTTCAATCAAAGAAGCAATTTCAAAAGCACCCTTAAAAGCAACAAATTCTTCAATTTGTTGAACATCATAGTAATTATAAACACCCTTAGCATACGAAGATACGATTCCATTATCAACAAACTCACATTGGTAGGGAAGGTGTTTCTTAGGGTTTTCAGAACAACAAGTATAATCATATATTTCACATAAATTCCAAGCATAGCATTGCAAACGATGAATTTGATCCAGTAAAAGTTTCCCTTTTTCAGATATTCGGTGTCGCACATAACAAGCATGATCATCTAAAGATTTGCCCTCAACTAAGCTAGTTGGGGTTTCAGCACGAGCACATAGGGATCGAAGATGATCCAAGTAATAAGCTTCAGCAGTGTGATAGATTTTGAGTGGTTCTTCAACCATTGGTTCAGTAGGTACAACTAATTTTTTTTGGTATTTTGCGTTTCCTACCCATAACTAAAGGTAGAAAACAACTAAGAACAGCAAATAAAAATTACTTAGTGATAAAGCAAACAAGCACACACGAGAATATTCACCCCACGCTATTGCTCCCCGACAACGGCGCCAGAAAAAGGTCTTGATAACCCACAAGTATAGGGGATCGCAACAGTTTTCGATAAATAAGAGTGTCGAACCCAACGAGGAGCTAAAGGTAGAACAAATATTCCCTCAAGTTCTATCGACCACCGATACAACTCTACGCACGCTTGACGTTCGCTTTACCTAGAACAAGTATGAAACTAGAAGTACTTTGTAGGTGTTGTTGGATAGGTTTGAAAGATAATAAAGAGTACGTAAATAAAAGGTAGGGGCTGTTTAAGTAAAGACACAATAAATTAAATATAGCGAGTGTGGAAAAGTGGTGGTAGGAGTTGCGAAATTGCCCCTAAGCAATTGATTACTTTACTAGACCGATAGCAAGTATTATGTGGGAGAGGCCACTGCTAGCATGTCATCCCTGACTTGGAATTCTATGCACTTATGATTGGAACTATTAGCAAGCATCCGCAACTACTAATGTTCATTAAGGTAAAACCCAACCATAGCATTAAGATATACTGGTCCCCCTTCAATCCTGTATGCATCAATTTCTATGCTAGGTTGAAGCTTCTGTCACTCTTACCCTCCAATACATAGTCATATCAACATACAACTAACCCTAGGGTGTGATCCACGCGCGCAATCATATGATGGGCACCAAAGGACAGCAACATAACCACAAGCAAATTAAATCAATCATAGCAATTCATCAACCATCGATAGGACAACGAAAATCTACTCAGACATCATAGGATGGCAACACATCATTGGATAATAATATGAAGCATAAAGCACCATATTCAAGTAGAGGGTACAGTGGGTTGCGAGAGAGTGGACCGCTGTAGATAGAGGGGGGAAGGTGATGGAGATGTTGGTGAAGATGGCGGAGGTGTTGGTGTAGATCGCAGTGATGATGATGGCCCCCGGTGCCACCGGAAGCAAGGGGGAGAGAGCCCCCTCCTTCTTCTTCTTCCTTGACCTCCTCCCTTGATGGGAGAAGGGTTTCCCCTATGGTCCATGGCCTCCATGGCACGGGAGGGGCGAGAGCCCCTCCGAGATTGGATCTGTCTCTCTGTCTCTCTCTGTTTCTGCGTTCTCAGATTCTTCCCTTTCACCGTTTCTTATATTCCCGGAGATCCGTAACTCCGATTGGGCTGAAATTTTGACACGATCTCTATCCGGAAATTAGCTTTCTTGCGGCGAAATAAGGGCACCAACCGCCTTATGGGGTGGTCACGAGGGTCAGGGGCGCGCCTGACACCCTGGGGCGCGCCCCCTACCTCGTGCCCCCCTCGGACACCGTCTCGCGTTGATTTTACTTCCCAAAAATCATAAATATTCCAAAATAATTCTCCGTCCGTTTTTATTCCGTTTGGACTCCGTTTGATATGGATATTCTGCGAAACAAAAAACATGCAACAAACAGGAACTGGCACTGGGCACTGGATCAATATGTTAGTCCCAAAAATAGTATAAAAAGTTGCCAAAAGTATATGAAAGTTGTAAAATATTGGCATGGAACAATCAAAAATTATAGATACGATGGAGACGTATCATGGTCCAACAGCCCGGCAATTCTAGAATCGGTTTTTAACCAAAAAGAACCAGATTGTCGACTGTCCGGACGCCGATGCCATAGCCGCATTCAAGCATAGCATTCGAGACGAATGGCTAGCCCGACAGCTCGGCCAGGACAAGCTGAGAACAATGTCGTCTCTCATTTCACTTATGACCCGCTTTTGCGAAGACAGCTGGTTGGCTCATAGAAGTACCAATAATGAGGACCCCAGCACTTCAGAAGTCCGGGATGGAAACAGGAAGCCACGACATAATAAGAACAAGCGTCAACACAATGGCACCAATGTCGATGACACGGCAGTAAACACCGGCTTCCGCAAATCCAAATCGAGGCCGTGGAAGAAGCGCTCTAAAGGAAACCAGGACAAACCCACCAAGTTAGACGTAATTTTGGATAGGCCCTGCCAGATCCATGGCACTCCAGACAAGCCCGCCAACCACACCAACCGTAACTGTTGGGTGATCAAACAGGCCGGCAAACTCACAGCCGAGGACACAAGCAAAAGCCCTCGCAGCGAGGATGACGAAGAACCTCGTAGGCTAAACAATGGAGGCCAGAAACAATTCCCTCTGAGGTAAATACAGTGAATATGATCTACGCCACTCATATACCCAAGAAGGAGAGGAAACACGCACTTCGGGACGTCTATGCCATAGAGCCTGTAGCCCCGAAATTTAACCCATGCTCGGCATGTCCGACCACCTTTGACCGCAGGGACCATCCGACTAGTATCTGTCATGGAGGATCGGCGGCTTTAGTCCTTGACCCCATTATCGATGGGTACAACCTCACTAGAGTCCTCATGGACGGAGGCAGTAGCCTCACCTGATTTAATCAGACACAATAAGGAAAAGGGTATTGACCCGTTAAAGATCAAACCCAGTAACACCACCTTTAAGGGGGTAATCCCAGATGTAGAAGCCCGCTGCTCGGGCACCCTAACCTTGGAAGTGGTGTTTGGCTCGCTGGACAACTTCCACAATGAGGACTTGATCTTCGACATCGTCCCTTTTCGCAGTGGCTATCTTGCACTCCTGGGCCGAACAACTTTCGCTCGTTTCAACGATGTCCCCCACTATGCATACCTAAAGTTAAAGATGCCAGGACCCAAGGGCGACATCACAGTCACCACCAATATGAAGCGCTCACTCTGGAGCATACAGTGGCCCTGGCAGCCGAGGTCCAGATCAGACTCGAGGGGCCAAAACGTCAGCCCGCTGTCAAGGCACGGGAGGCAAGTAAACGGGCCCGAGCCCTGCCCCCGTTCGAGGAACCACCCTATGCTCAACATAAATAGGGATATGCGCCCCACGACAGACCCACACCAGTCGCACAACACATGACTAGTGTGCACAACTTCGTGCTTAAAATATCATGGGCAGCAGTGAGGACTAATTACTCAAGAACCAAGTGTTCGGGTCATTTGAGCTATGGTCAAAACACGGCATCAGACAAAAACAGGTACCATCTAGGACCTATCCAGCATTAAGCTAGCACAACAAGGCGACTTCTCAAGACCTCTTGTCAAAGGCCCATCGACCGGTTACCATCCCCTCCAAGGAATTCTTCTTCTCGATGGGAGCAAAGGCGCAGACATGCAACAGGGCACAGTAGGACGTCAAACTACAGTTCAAGGCCTTGTGTAAACCCTTCTTTTGCAATATTTATTCACTTTTATTTTATTAAAGTACCTGTAACAGTTGCCGCGGCAGTTCGAACCGTACGGCTAACGTCCCGAGTTCATTGGAAATAAAGGCCATGGTTCACGGTCCCCTTGCAGTCTTTCCTGTTGCATAATTTTTTCCCACTCCTTCGACACCAAAGCAATCTAGTTCGGGCATGTTATCTTTAGATGCGACCGACTAATAGACTGGGGGCTCGACTATAAACTAGGCCCAAGCATCAGTTTGGCACTATCTTTTGTATCAAGAGCTCGGCGTCTCGGATATTGCATTATATGAATCGGTTCCAAATTATGTCTTGGGTCAATAGTTGG
This sequence comes from Triticum urartu, assembly GCF_003073215.2. Taxonomy (NCBI): domain Eukaryota; kingdom Viridiplantae; phylum Streptophyta; class Magnoliopsida; order Poales; family Poaceae; genus Triticum; species Triticum urartu. The sequence continues at coordinate 60,825,324 of NC_053025.1, read as the reverse complement.
GTTGTCCAGCTCGTGTGCTTACCCTCTTACGTTCTGCTTGTTCGGCTAAGACGGTAAAGGGAGAACCACTGTGATTGTACTTCTGGCTAGCCCAGTTAAGTACCTCAGTGTAGAAAGCCAAAAACTGACTGTCATAATAAGCGAGAACTGGTCGGCGATCTGATGAGAAGTGTTAAATTGAAAATCATTGGAGATTATATCGTGTCATAGTCATACGAAAGGTTTGTCTTCGGCCAAACCACGTGATTAAGGTATATACCTCTGATCTCCCGAATATCACAACACACTGGGGGCTAGTCACCAGCCCCCGAAGTCAAGCTCGTATGGCTAACTGAAAGTGAAAAAACCGCATGGTCCGATTGCCATGTTTTTCCATCCCGCACTACCGCCTTCGGGCACCGAGACGTCGGCTAAGGGTCACAGTGCGGAGCATGAAACACCCCTCATAGTATCTACGTGGGTGCTGAAGCCAACGACTGGTAACTTTCAAAATAAAACGGCCGCATTGGAGTCAAAATAAGTAAAGGCAAGTATGATAAACCATACAAAACAACCGCATTATAAAGCATAAGGTTTAAACCATAGTTTAATACATGGTAAGGCGGTCACTCGAGGAGTACATCCGTTGAACACTGGGCTCTACTGCCCGAGCACCGTCCATCATGATGGAGAAATACTGCTCGGGGCGCCCATGCTCCATTCCAACGGGCAGAGGTCTAGTGGCCATCTCGACTGGCTTGATCTTCGTCTAGTGCACCATAGTCTTCGAGAATGCCATCTGAGCCCCCTCGATGCACACGAAGCGCTTAACAACTTCAAATCAGGAGGCAGCATCATGCAGCCTCTGCACCAAACCGAAGTAGCTGCTCGGTATTTGCTCTGAAGGCCACAACCGGACAAAAAGGTCCTTCATGCTCGGTTCCTCCATCCAGTGCAACTCCATCAGTTGCTTCATCTGATTGCTCAGGAGGGGAGGGTGTTCGGGTGCCTGGAACTGAGCCCATAATAGCATGTCTTCGATGTCACTGTCCTGAGCTGCATAATGCCTTGCCGCATCTGCTGCACTCCTAGGGACCGCCACTAACGCGCCTGCGAAACGCCAAACTCGAGTGAGCAATGCGAATTTGTGGCCGCCAAAGACACTCTGCATTAAGTATGGCTTACCATCTGCAATTTGCTTTACTTGATGGAGCTCTTCTTGGGCACCTGAAGAACCATAAGTATAGGGGATCAATCATAGTCCTTTCGATAAATAAGAGTGTCAAACCCAGCGAGGAGCAAAAGGAAATGACTAGTGGTTTTCAGCAAGGTAATGTCTGCAAGCACTGAAATTATCAGTAACAAGTTGTTTGATAGCAAGATAATTTGTAACAAGCAAGTAATGGTAACGGTAAATAAAGTGTAGCAAGGTAGCCCAATCCTTTTGTGCCAAAGGACAGGCCAAAACAGTCTCTTATAATAAACAAAGCGTTCTTGAGGGTACACGGGAATTTCACCATGCTACTTTCATCATGTTGGTTTAATTCGTGTTTGCTACTTTGATAATTTGATATGTGGGTGGATCGGTGCTTAGGTGTTGTCCTTACTTGAAAAGACCGCCTACTTATGATTAACCCCCTCGCAGTCATCTGTAACTATGAGATAAGTATTAAGATAAAATCTAACCATAACATTAAACTTTTGGAACCAAATCGGCCCCGTACGAAGTAGCGCATAAGCTAGGGTTTAAGCTTCTGTGACTCTAGCAACCCATCATCTAATAACTACTCCACAATGCATTCCCTTAGACCCAAATATGGTGAAGTGCCATGTAGTCAACGTTCACATGACACCACTAAGGGAATCACAACATACATATCATCAAAATATCAAACACATATCAAGTTCACATGATTACTCGCAACATGACTTCTCCCGTGACCTCACGAACAAAAGTAACTACTCACAAATGATAATAATGCTCAAGATCAGAGGGGTATTAAATAGCATAATGTATGTGAACATATACTCTTCCACCAAATAAACCATATAGTAATCAACTACTAGATGTAATCAACACTACTAGTCACCCACAAGAACCAATCTGAGGTTCCGGTACAAACATTGAACACAAGAGATGAACTAGGGTTGAAAGGCATGTATGCCTAATCTATGCAGGGTAGGTGCTCTATTTAAGAGTACAGGATGTCCCTGCATAACTTCTTGAAGTATTTCCCATACAATGGGTTCTTTTTCCCAAATTTTCCTTTTACCAATCCTTACATTAGAAGTGGCGCGTTTTGTGATTAAATGGAGAATTACAAATAGCTAAAAAAGCTTTATTGCTAGATCTAGAGGTAATCCACATTGATGTAATGAAAGCGAAGGACCCACAACAATGACAGAACGCCTCGAGTAATCGACCCGTTTCCCAAGCAGAGTCTCGCAAAACCTTCCCTCTTTACCTTCAATTACATCTGAAAGTGATTTGTATACTTTATTGTGACCATCCCTCGTCGGTTACCCGTGGGACCCACTATCATGAAGTGTATCCACAGCTTCTTGTATCAAATTTTCCTGGCACATTACTAAATCCGCTGGCGCTAATTCACTTCTTTTTAATAGATAGGCATGATGTTGTTCCGATAGATAACTCTCTTATAAAGTTCATTAATGTCTGAAGTCACTACTTTATCTCCACACCTATAAACAATAGGTCTCAATTTGGGAGGAAGAACCGGTAATAAGCACAAAACCATCCATTCTGGTTCTACATTTGTTTGAATAAAATGCTTCGCCAATTGCATGCGTCTAATCAAAAAAACTTTTCTTATTCGTCTTTTTCTATCTTCCCACTCATCTCCACCATACCCCTCATCTTCTAATTCCTTACATTCGACCAAAGAATTCTCTATAATAATTCACAAATACAAATATGCTAATTGTTCTCTAATAGCACCTGCTCCTGTCGCAATTTCCCGATTTTGAAATGTTGCAAAGCCTGGGGTAGAAAAAGGGAGAAATGTTGTGGTTACAGGATGCAATTCCTCTTCGGATAAACCTAGTAATCATAAAAAGTGGGTTTTTTAGTGATGGGCCTAGCAAAAGAGAAATCGTCGTATACTAGGCCCTCCAACTTCTTAAGAGGTTTATCTAAAAGATTCGCCATATAACTAGGAAGATCTTTCAAATACCACACATGAGTCACGGGACATGCGAGTTTGATGTATCCCATTTGATATCTTCATATGCGAGAATCCACAAATTCTACCCCGCATTTTTGGCAAAATCTTTCGTCTTCGTTTTCAGCTCCACTCGCTCAAGAATTGCCACAAGCACAAATCCCGCTTTTTATGGGTCCAAATATTCTTTCGCAAAACAATCCATCTTTTTCTGGTTTATCGGTTTTATAATGAAAAGTAGAGGGCCTTGTGACTTCGCTAACGACTTCTCCATTAGGTAGGTTTTTGTTAGCCCAAACCTTTATTTGTTGAGGCGAAACGAGTCCAATTTGAAGTTGTTGATGGGGATTGCCCTCCCAAGGATGAGAGGGTTGTTGGTGATGACAATGATGATGATTTCCCCCTCGAGGAGGGAAGTTCCCCCGGCAGAATCGCTCCCCCGGAGGGCAAAAGTGCTCCTGCCCAAGTTCCGCCTCGAGACGGCGACGCTTCATCCCGAAAGTCCTCTCCTCATTTTTTCTAGGTCAAAATGACCTATATACCAGAAGATGGGCACCGGAGGTGGGCCGAGGAGGGCACAACCCACCAGGGCGCGCCTTGTTGGGGATCGTTGTAGAAATTAAAATTTTCTACGCATCACCAAGATCAATCTATGGAGAAACTAGCAATGAGAGAGAAGGGAGTGTATCTTCATACCCTTGAAGATCGTGAAATGGAAGCGCTACAAGAACGCAGATGAAGGAGTCATACTCGTAGCGATTCAGATTGCGGTGGATTCCGATCTAAGCGTCGAACAACGGCGCCTCCGCGTTCAACACACGTACAGCCCGGGGACGTCTCCTTCTTCTTGATCCAGCAAGGGGAAAGGCAAAGTTGGGGAAGAGCTCCGGCAGCACGACGGCGTGGTGGTGGAGCTCGCAGTTCTTCGGCAGGGCTTCGCCAAGCTCAATGGAAGAGGAGGAGGTGTTGGGAGAGGGAGGGTTGCGCCTTGGATGTGGTTCGGCTGCCCTCCTACCTCCCCTCTATTTATAGGTGCAAGGGAGAGGGGGGCCGGGCCCCTCCAGATGGATCTAGAGGGGGGGCGGCGGCCAAAGGGGAGGGGGCTTGCCCCCCAAGCCAAGGGGGGCGCCCCCTTTAGGGTTCCCCCCAACCCTAGGCGCATGGGCCCTAGGGGGGATGGCGCCCAGCCCACTTAGGGGCTGGTTCCCTTCCACATACAGCCCATAGGGCCCTCCGGGGCAGGTGGACCCCCGGAACCCCTTCGGTGGTCACGGTACAATCCGATAAACCCCCGTACACTTCCGGTGACCGTATGATGACTTCCCATATATAAATCTTCACCTCTGGACCATTCCGGAACTCCTCATGATGTCCGGGATCTCATCTGGGACTCCGAACAACATTCGATAACTGCATACTATTTCCCATAACAACTCTAGCGTCACTGAACCTTAAGTGTGTAGACCCTACGGGTTCGGGAATCATGCAGGCAAGACCGAGACATCTCTCCGGCCAATAACCAACAGCGGGATCTGGATACCCATGTTGGCTCCCACTTGTTCCACGATGATCTCATCGGATGAAACACGATGTCGGGGATTCAATCAATCCCGTATACAATTCCCTTTGTCTACCGGTATGATACTTGCCCGAGATTCGATCGTCGGTTACCGATACCTTGTTCAATCTCGTTACGGCAAGTCTCTTTACTCATTTCGTAACACATCATCCCGTGACCAACCCCTTAGTCACATTGAGCTCATTACGATGATGTCTTACCGAGTGGGCCCAGAGATACCTCTCCGTCATACGGAGTGACAAATCCCAGTCTCGATTCGTGCCAACCCAACAGATACTTTCGGAGATACCCGTAGTGCACCTTTATAGCCACCCAGTTACGTTGTGACGTTTGGCACACCCAAAGCATTCCTACGGTATCCGGGAGTTGCACAATCTCATGGTCTAAGGAAAAGATACTTGACATTAGAAAAGCTTTAGCAGACGAACTACACGATCTTGTGCTATGCTTAGGATTGGGTCTTGTCCATCACATCATTCTCCTAATGATGTGATCCCGTTGTCAATGACATCCAATGCCCATGGTCAGGAAACCGTAACCATCTATTGATCAACGAGCTAGTCAACTAGAGGCTCACTAGGGACATGTTGTGGTCTATGTATTCACACATGTATTACGATTTCCGGATAACACAATTATAGCATGAACAATAGACAATTATCATGGACAAGGAAATATAATAATAACCATTTTATTATTGCCTCTAGGGCATATTTCCAACACGCCTGGGGGCCCAGGCGCACCCTGCTGTCTTGTGCTCACCAGGGTGGCCCCCTCCATTAGTTATTTGCTCCAATATTTTTAATATATTCCAAAACATTTCTTTGTAAATTTTTAGCTCATTTGGAGATGTGTAGAATAGGTAACTCTGACGTAGCTTTTTTAGGTCCAGAATTCTAGTTCCCGGCATTCTCCCTCTTTGTGCAAACCTTGCATATTATAAGAGAGAAGGCATTAGAAATACTCCAAAAAGCATTATTATGCATAAAAACATTATAAATAATAGTAGGAAATCATGATGCAAAATGGACGTATCAGCGCCCCGCCTCTACGTCCTCGCCTCTTGGATCTCCTGCTTCACCTTTGATAGCTCGACGGCATGATCCTTATTCTTCGCTCAAGACCCTCACATTTAGTGACATCATCCCTGAGCTCCTGTTGCACTTCGGCCACTCTGGCCTCGTGCTTCTCGCTAGTGGTTTTTACCGCCTTAAGTTCGGCAGCCGCTCGCTCGGCCGCCGCCTTCTATTCGACCGCTTCTTCCTTGGCCTTTTCTCAGCTCGGCCTTGAGGCCCTCGACCTCTGCGATGGCAGCTATAATCCCAATTAAACAACTCTTGCTTAGGGATAAATCCGAATACCCTGCTTGAGGGGAATACAATAACTAAGTCTCGACCGAACTAACCTTGCTCTTCGCCAAATCGCTTGTTGACAAGGTCGAGCTCCTCATCAGAGCTTTTGAGCTTCCGATTCATTTCGGCCAGCTCTGCGACATTAGCAGCCACTGCCAATGCTGAAGCCTATAAAAATAAAACGACCGCCTCTTTCAAACTCCCGATTCAATGATTTTTGATCCTTTGCCAGGTTTTTCAATCCAGACAGAGTCTGGGGGGCTGCTACATACAATGGCTGCTCAAATGTTGTTCACAAAATACATTTTCACGAAAAGAGCATTACATTGCTTACCTCAAAGTCTACCAGGAGGCCACAAAAAGCTTCTTTCAGTCCGTCGTTAACGGACTGGATGCTTTGCAAAACCATGCCCATCAGGCTGGGCGCAGTGTTTCGAGACATTGCACACACTCTGCAATCTCGCTTTCTCGTGGTTTGTATACGTACCGTAGCCATGTCGATCGTCAGCAAGGAAGATAGTTCCACTAGCAGTCTGGCGCCTGATGATAGGTCAACATCGGAATCATCCCGCTCGTCTTCCATGAGTCCGGCGTCGAGCCCAGACCTCAATTTTATCCGGATCATCATGGAAGGGACGCCGCCTCCAGAGTCGTTAGATGACAACTAGACGGACGAGGAGACATCGGAGGATGAAGAAGAGGACGATGATGAGGAGGAGGAGGAATGGTCGAATGAGGAGGAGGACGACGACAAAAGCAACGACGATGACGACGATGAAAAGCCAACGGTCAAAGGCAAGAAGCGTCCTCGCCAAGACAATGTCGTGGCGCCATCCAACAACAACAACAAGAAGAAGGACTAAATTAAGCAGACTATATGTATCTCTGTTTCCATTCGCTCATATTAATTTGTTATCTCTGTTACCCCTGTCAATCTCATCACAGACGGTTAGTAATACGTATTCGACAGAGATCTTTTACATTATCACTCACAGGTTTGTTTCTTGAATTGTGTGCCCTGTCGAGCACTCAATTCACGAAAAAGACCATATGGGCTGTCTATAATGATCACACACAATTCTGATTATCGACATGTTTGTCGGGTATCACACACATCTTGTTACGCCGAATCGTTTGTGTTCAACTCGATTATCGCAAACGGTTTATCTGAGTGAACTATATGCCGTATATCGCACACAACTTGATCTGGCTGCCCTTTTTCTGTTGTTCTGTCTCATCGCAAATGGTTCGTATGGATCAACGTATTCCTCGCATCGCACACGCAACTAAAATCTGAACCGTGTATGATGTATCCGCGATCGCAAATGTTTTTCATCTTTTTTGACGGTTTTTTACATCACTGTTTGTGATAAATGCATCGCACACAGTATCACCAAAGGGTCTCTGATTGTAGTGTTGCATTAGCAGCATCCTGCAGTAGTGCCGGGGGCCATAGTATTCACTAGAGGCTTCTCTCGAGAAAATAGCATAGGGTGGGTTGATAGATTATAGTTGGGCAATTGATAGAAAAGCAAATAATCATGATGATGTCCAAGGCAAGGATCATGTATATAGGCACCACATCTGAGACAAGTAGACCGACTCCTGCCTGCATCTACTACTACTGCTCCACACATTGATCGCTATCCAGCATGCCTCTAGAGTATTAAGTTATAAAGAACGGAGTAACGCCTTAAGCAAGATGACATGATGTAGACAAAGTAAACTCAATTAATATGAGTAAGCCCCATCTTTTTATCCTTAATGGGAATGATACAAATACGTGTCATGTCCCATTCTGTAACTGGGATTGACCATCGCAAGATTGAACCCATCACAAAGCACCTCTCCCATTGCAAGAAAAGTCAATCTAGTTGACCAAACCAAATAAATAGATCGGAGAGAAATACAAAGTAACTCTATAGGTTGCCTTGATAATGGATTCATATGGTTGCTTAATTCTCTTTCTAGGGAAGTGTTCCATATTCCCTTCTTTCATGTCTATAACAACATCTATAGTTTGTAAGAATGGTCTACGAAGTATTAAGTTTATAAAGAATGGAGTAACGCCTTAAGCAAGATGACATGATGGTAAACTCACGCATGAATAAACCCCATCTTTTTACCCTTGATAGCAAAGATACATACGTGTCATGTCCCCTTCTGTCACTAGGATTGAGCACCGCAAGATTAAACCCATTACAAAGCACATCTTCTCATTGCAAGATAAACCAATCTAGTTGGCCAAACCAAATCAATAGATCGAATAAGAAGTATGAAGCTATAACAATCATGCATAAAAGAGTTCAGAGAAAACCCAAATAATATTCATGGATAATCTGATCATAAACTCACAATTCATCGGATCCCAACAAACGCACCGTAAAAAAGAATTACATCGGATAGAACTCCAAGAACATCAAGGAGAACATTGTATTGAAGAACATCGAGAGAGAAGAAGCTATATAGCTACTAACTATGGACTCGTAGGTCTGTGGTAAACTACTCACGCATCATCGAAAGGGTAGCAAGGTTTATGTAGAGCCCCTCCGTGATTAATTCCCCCTCCGGCAGAGTGCTAGCGACAGCCTCCAGATGGGATCACACGAGAACAAAAAATTGCGGTGGCAGAAAAAGTATTTTGGGTGACTCTCTTATTTGAGGGGAATATTTGGATATTTATATAGGCAAAATTAGGTCAAAATTTGCCACGAGAAGCCCCTCATCGGTCTTCTGGTCTCCTCCCAAACCTTCTAGGGTCTCTTCTAGTCCAGAAAAAATTACTCCAAAGTTTTTTGTTCATTTGGACTCCATTTGATATTGGTTTTCTGAAAAGTCAAAAATTGGCAAAAACAATAATTGGCACCAGCAACTAAGTTAATAGGTTAGTCCCAAAAAAATGATATAAAGTTGCTTGTAAATTAATATAAAACATCCAAAATTGATATTATAATAGCATGGAGCAATAAAAAATTATAGATACGTTGGAGACGTATCAAGCATCCCGAGGCTTATCCTGCTCGTCCTCGAGTAGGTAAATGATAAAAACAGAATTTTTGATGTGGAATTCTACCTAGCATATTCATCATATAATATTTTCTTTTGTTGCATGGATATTTAAGTTTGAGTGATTCAAAGCAATAGTGTATAGTTTGACATGAAGACATAAATACTCAAGCATATCAACAAGCAACCATATCTTTCAAAATATCAAAGCTAAAGAAAGTTATCTCCAGACCATTATGCTCAGTCATTCATCCAACCATGAAACCCACTCAAATATTAGCTACACCCAATGCACAAGTATGACAATAGTGTTCCCTAGTTGGTGCTTATAAGACAAGATGGAGACTCAAAATAAAAATAAAAATTGCATAAAAGTAAATAGATAGGCCTTTCCCAGAGGGAAGCAGAGATTTACAGAGGTACCAGAGCTCAAATCTTAAATTAGAGATGAAAATTATTTTGAGAGGCATGCTTTTCCTATCAACGCTACGACCATGAGTTCCCAACATCTTCCATGCTAGACACATTATAGGCGGTTCCCAAACAGAAAATAAAGCTCATTTCCTTTCCACCATTCTTTCGCAATCCATGGCTAGTCGTATCCATGGGTGCCTTCTATACCAACACTTTGCAAGGAATTTATTATAATTATTTTTGATTCATAGTGGGATTGGGCATCCCTATTACCTGCCACTTTCTCGTGCAATGACAAGCGAATAAACACTCATCATGAGAATAACCCGCCTAGTGTGAAAGATATCGGCCACCCCGTGCCGCCACAGGAGCGGTACGGGCACATAAAACAGAAATTTATTTTGAATAATTAGAGTTGGCACATGCAAATTTACTTAGGACAACATTTGAATACTGCATATAGGTAGGTATCGTGGACTCATTTGGCACAACTTTGGGTTTAAGAGTTTGGATGCACAAGCAGTATTCTCGCTTAGTAAAAATGAAGGCTAGCAAATAGGTTGAGAAGCGACCAACCAAAAAATGAAAAAAGTCATAAACATGCATTGAGCATAACTAACACTGAATAATGTACCACAAGAAGGATGTAAATTTGTTGCACAACTATTGACTTTCGTGCATACATAGGGAATCACAAACCTTAACACCAATATTCTTACTAAAGCATAATACTCACTAACATGGCTCACATATTATCATCCCCATATCACAAAACTATTGCAAGGAATCAAACTTATCATATCCAATGATCTTCATGAAAGTTTTTATTATATCCTTCTTGGATATTCATCATATTGGGACTAAATACATATCTTGTGGAAAATACCATTAGTATTTTCAACTCTCAAAAATATATAAGTGAAGCATGAGAGTGCAAATATTTCTTTAAAATATAAACTTATCAACTCTCAAAAAGATATAAGTGAAGCATGAGAGTGTTTGTATTTGTTCAAAATATAATCACCGCCATGCTAAAAAAGATTTAAGTAAAGCACTAGAGCTACTGCCTAGCTCAAAAGATTAAAGTGAAGCACATAGAGTATTCTAACAAACCATGATAAATGCGTGTTTCTCTCAAAATAGGTGCGTTCAGCAAGGATGATTGTGACAAACTAAAAAGCAAACAAAGCAAAGACTCATATAATACACGATGCTCCAAGCAGAACTCATGATATGTGATGAATAAAAATATAGCTCCAAGGAAAATTACCGATAGTCGTTAGAAGAAAGAGGGGATGCCTTCGAGGGCATCCCCAAGCTTAGTTTCTTGGAAGCCCTTGAATATTACCTTGGCATGCCTCGGGCATCCCCAAGATTAGGCTTTTGCCCCTCCTAATTCCATCATCCATCGTGATCCCACTCAAAACTTGAAAACTTCAATCACACAAAACTTAACAAAACCTTTGTGAGATCCATTAGTATAAGTAAACAAATCACTACATTAAGTACTTTTGCAAACCCATTCATATTTTATTTTTGCATTATACCTACTATATTATAACTTCTCCATGGCTTATACCCCCAATACAATCCATAGTTTCATCAAAATAAGCAAAACAATGCATCAAAAATTAGAATTTGCCAAAAGCAGAACAGTCTGTAGAAACCTGAATTATGCTCATACTTTTGTAACTCTAAAAATTCTAAAAATTAGGACATCATAGGACATTTGTATATTTATTATGTGAAAAAAATAAGAGGAAAAACACATTTCAGTAAATTTACAAAATTCCAAAACTGGACGCAAAAGTTTCTGTTTTTTCATAGAATCAAGTCAACTATCATCCAAATCATCCCAAAGGCTTTACTTGGCACAAACACTAATTAAAACATAAAAACACAATCATAACAATACCATAATTGTGTGAGCACAAGAAAATAAAAAATAAACAAGAAAATTAAGATAACTATTGGGTTGCCTCCCAACTAGCACTACTATTTTACGCCCCTAGCTAGGCATAATGCATAGTTTCAAGTATTCTCATCTTTCAAATTAACTCCATAGCTTGCCCTGATAATGGATTCACATGGTTCCTTAATTATATTTATAATGAAGTGTTCCATACCCTTCTTTCATGTCTATAACAGCACCTATAGTTCGTAAGAACGGTCTACCAAGTATTAAGTTCATAAAGAAAGGAGTAACGCCTTAAGAAAGATGACATGATGGTAAACTCACACATGAATAAAGCCCACCTTTTTACCCTTAATAGCAATGATACATATGTGTCATGTCCCTTTCTGTCACTGGGATTGAGCACCGCAAGATAGAACCCATTACAAAGCACCTCTTCCCATTGCAAGATAAATCAATCTAGTTGGCCAAACAAAATCAATAGATCGGAGAAGAAATATGAAGCTATAACAATCATGCATAAAAGAGTTCAAAGAAAACTCAAATCATATTCATGGATAATCTGATCATAAATTCACAATTCATCGCATCCCAACAAACACACGGCAAAAAACAATTACATCAGATAGAACTCCAAGAACATCAAGGAGAATATTGTATTAAAGAACATCGAGAGACAAGAAGCCATATAGCTACTAACTATGGACCCGTAGGTCTGTGGTAAACTACTCACGCATCATCGGAAGGGCAGCAAGGGGTATGTAGAGCCCCTCCGTGATCAATTCCCCCTCCGGCGTAGGCCTTGAGATGGGATCTCATGAGAACAGAAACTTGCGGTGGCGGAAAAAGTATTTCGGGTGGCTATCTGATTTGAGGGGAATATTTGGGTATTTATAGAGGCAAAATTAGGTCAAAACATGCCACCAGGGGCCTACAAGCATGTGGGGTGCGCCCCACGAGCTTGTCGCTTCCTCGTCAGTCTTCTGGTCTCCTCCAAACCTTCTAGGGTCTCTTCTGGTCCAAAAAAAATTAATCCAAAGTTTTTTATTTGTTTGGACTCCATTTGATATTGACTTTATGAAAAGTCAAAAGCAGGCAAAAAATAGCAACTGGCACTGGGCACTAAGTTAATAGGTTCGTTCCAAAAAATGATATAAAGTTGATTGTAAATGAATATAAAACATCCAAAATTGATACTCATGGAACAATAAAAAATTATAGATACGTTGGAGACATATCAAGGAGTATAGAACCACACGGGGATTCTAATTATGAGGATTAGGGGTGGCTAGGGCTATCTGTAATTAGTCAACTAGCACCAACTAGAATGTGCACTACATCAACTAGAGGAGGCTCCAAAACTTGTATTAACGTAGGGTGGAAAATCCTCTAGTATATATAGGTTAGACGAGAGGGAAAGGGCAACCACAAAGGGGGGAAAGTCCTCCTTGGGTGCTGGCCTAGGGAGAGGGAGTAGGACTCCCTCCCCTAGTCCAATCCCCCACATAAGGAAAGGGGGGCGCCTTCCTACTTGGGCCCTTATGGCCCAAGTTGCCTTCCACCTCTTGGCCTTTTAAGGCCCATTGATGTTTAAATTAAATATGAAATGTTCTAAATATTTTCAGAGCATTATATATATAATTTAACATCCCTGGAACCATTTTCCACCTATATATAATTACTCGGTAATACCCGATATTACCCGATATTCACCTAAACCCTTCCGTTGACCCTGAAACGCTTCCGGAACCTCTCAGAACTATTCCGGATATTAATGAAACAACTCTACAAATATATTCTCATCACTCCTGTCCCACTAACACACGGCAAATCGTGATTACCCTAAGCTTGTGACCCCGTAGGTTCGGTAAACTATAGACATGAACGAAACCCCTTCGTTCAATGACCGATATTGGAACCATGGACTGATACGTCTCCAATGTATCTATAATTTTTTATTTTTCTACACTATTAAAGTATCAATCTTGGATGTTTCATATACATTTACTAGCAACTTTATATCATTTTTTGGGACTAACCTATTGAGATAGTGCCCAGTGCCAGTTGTCGTCTTTTGCTTGTTTTTTACTTTGCAGAATATCAATATCAAACGAAGTCCAAATGCCATGAAATTTTTTGGAGATTTTTTCTGGTGATAAGACACCCTAGAGGCCAGGAGAGCAGGCCTGTGGGGCCCACTAGGCACCAGGGCGTGCCAGGGGGTAGTGGAGCCCACGAGAACTGATACGTCACCGGTACGCGTCGGTCCTAAACAAACAGTTTTTAACACCTTTCCGCGACGGCATTCGGAACCGTCGCCAAGTGAGTGTGGGCGATAGGGGGGTCCTTCCCACACGACCCAAAAACCGTTGGGGATATGCTCTCCTGGCACACACGCTTGGCAAAATGAGGTCGTGTGCAACCGGCGAGCGCTCAAATATGGACATACGTACAGTAGTGCTAAAAAAGATACAATTATACGGCAAAATTGTTTCCGGTCGCAAGTACATCCCGCACAGTCAGTCCCCGCTAAACGTTTCCGTTCATATATACACCCACACAGTCTCTACAAGGAAAACGTTTGCCCAAGCTGGCGTAACACAAACAGTTTAAAAAAGAGTGTCGTGTGTGATTGTTGATTGATCCAACACGGTTTATTCCTAGAAACTGTGCGCGTTGCCTGAGGTCATCGCCCATGGTGTTTTCTCATTAACCGTTTGCCATAGGAAAACCGAATTAGCAAGCTAATTGGCCAATTAGCGGGCTAATTGCCCTATTATTAATAATCCATTTACTAATCTAATTGACATTCATATTAAGCACATAATATTCCATTTTCATATTAAGTAAGCAGGATATCATAATTGAAATACATCGGAGTACAACATGATATAGCTTCAGCACTCAGCTACCCCATTACACAACTGCACCAGCAGCAAGTTTCACATGCAAAATCTAGAACCTTTCGAAATTAGCATCATAGACGGTACATAGAGAGATGCATCTCATCTAGGAAACTGCTGAAGCGGAAGGCGAATATTGAGCCTTCATTTATGTTGAAGGTCTTTGCAACTTTAGGCCAGTGCCTGTGGATGATTGACCATCCATCCTTCGACCTCTTCAGGAACACTTCAATATTGAACCATGGGTGTTGTATGAAAACTGCCCTCGCCTCCTGACCATAGAGGTGGTTTGAGAGGTGATCATCAGTGAACACTGAAAACAAGGATGTGCATAAATATCTTCTCTATATTGGAAACGGGGCAAAGGAATAAAAAAGGCAAGGTATAATAGTTAGTACCATCTTGTAAACCTCAGTGCTTCCCATTGTTTCCCTGCAACACATATAAGGTAGTTAGTCATCAGGTTAAGTAAGGGTTCGCATGCTATTAGTAAAATATGTTGATGACAAAATAAGCACATTGCAGATTCATCAGATTAATTCAAGCCACATGGTAA